>NW_017307089.1:0-28226 GCF_000935625.1 Nanorana parkeri
TCATTCCCACACACACAGCTGAGTACCCTGTCAATATCTGTATAATAGAGTACATAGAATTGTTTTTTTATTTTGATCCTCAAATTACCAGATTAAGTGTGTGCGTTTATTTATGTGCTGTAGCATTCTCTTTTTCTCACTAGCTCAAATCTTAATTAAACGGCCTCTAGTCATTTGAAGTTTTATTGGCAAATTATTTTCTAGATTCAGATAGATGAAAATGCATTATGTGTTATACAGCGTTAATTATTAATATTACAAATCAAATAAAAAGTGTATTCATGGAGCTAAATAATGTACAGTTATATAAGCAGATATTAAACAGCAGCAAGATAATTTATGACCTCGGGACACGCAGCATATAAATAAGAGTGTGAGCAAAGAGATACATTATTATAATACAGTATGGCTTGCAAGGCAGCTGCTGGAAATTCCCTATGGACATCTAGAGTGTAACACACTGTAAAAGTTAATCACAGGCATTATCAAAATAGATACATGACCCAATTTACTAGTTTGTAAGCCTTAGCTTCCCTGAATTATTTATAACATTTATTATGTTTAAAAAACGGATAAGAAAGTTTTGGGACTTTCTGAGCAGAAATTCTAATAAAAAATATCCCCTATAATTTTTAATAGCTAGAGATAAGATAGCTTAACTGTCTCAAGAAATAAATCTCACAATGTTCCTTAACTAAAGATAGCTTTTCTTCTATAGTGTGCACACACGTTGTGCCATTGCGTATATTAACTTAAAACCTCCTGCTCTGTAGATCCCTTGCCGCTGCTTCCTCTAATGTTCACCTCTAGGAGTTCTTGAGAGAGTCTCCCATTCTCTGGAACTCTCTACCTCAATCTCTCTGGCTATCTCCTACTTGTGTCCACCTTTAGGCCTCATCCATATAATGCAGAAAAAGCTATATGGGAAGTATGACTTTTTTGTTTCCCAGAATTTCCTGCTTAAAGCCACATTTACACACAATTACACACATTTACTTGCATTTAGCCATGTTTAGAGCTTGTGGTAACGAAAATTTGGATGCATCCGAATGTCAGAATGCCATTTAGACTGTTGTTATTGGTTAAAATAATTTTTAAAAAACAGCATGCGGTCCCGCTCCCAATTCATACCAAGCCCTTCAGGTCTGGTGGAAATTTTAAAGGGGGACTCCACTCCAAAAAAACAAACAAAAAAGCCCCTAAAATCCCTTAACCGGCCCCTTGATCAGAGCAGTGGCTCGGCAGAGCAGGAAAGGGGGGGGGGCGATCGTGCAGCCCTCCCTACCTGCGCCATACCAGGCCACTTGCCCTCAACATGAGGTAGGGTCCCCATGTTGATGAGGATAAGGGCCTCTTCCCCACAACTCTGGCCCTGTGGGCAGGGGGGATCTGTGGGCAGGGGGGCTTATAGGAATCTGGGTGCCCCCTTTGGTAAAGGGGGCACCCAGATACCATCCCCATGTCAATGAGTACGGGGTGGTTGTTTCCGCTACTCATTCACTAAGTAAATAGAAATAGTAAATAAAAACAATAGGAGGTTTTTGACAAATCCTTTGACAAAAAAAACAAAAAAAGTCACACAATGTCAAGTTGCAGTGTTAAACATGTCGTACAGTGAGGGTAAATCGTCTTGATCTTGGAATCCCGATGGACACCGACCCGCTGAAATAAAATACCCGCCGATTTCCCTCTCAGGTCCGCTCCTCTGTGGATTGACAGCAGGCAATGGGCGGTAGAAATAGCCAACTTTCTCTCTTATGTCCCCTTCTCTGCGGGAGCAATAGCCCATAACCATACTGCTATTGACTATTTCAAATTGCAATAGCCAATAGCAGGCTGGCTATTGCCCCTCCCACTTCCTTCTGTCAATCAGCAGAGGAGCGGATCTGAGAGAGAAAGTTCTCTCTCTGGTCTCCTCCTCTGCTGATTGAAAGGAGGCAGTGGTCGGAGCAATAACCAGCCTGGTATTGGCTATTGCAAATTGAAATAGCCAATAGCAGGCTGGCTATTGCTGCCACTCACTGCCTGATGTCAATCCACAGAGGAGAGGACCAGAGAGAGAAAATTCGATTTCAATTTAAGATAGCCAATAGCAGGCTTTGTTTATTTCTCGCCCACTGCCTGCTGTAAACAATCCGTTGGGCAGCGGGTGGGCGTCGCGATTCCAGGATTGGGACCATTTATATTGCTGGACGACGTGATCGATGCTGGATTGTCTTTGTGGGGCTTTTTAAAAATGTTTAATAAAGGATTTGTCAAAAATCAAATAGCGTTTTATTTACTATTTCTATTTACTTAGTGAATGAGTAGGGGTAACAAATACCCCTTACTTATTCACATAGGGGTGATGGCATCTGGGTGCCCCCTTTCTCAATACCCAGATTTACCCAGATTCTTTATAAGCTCCCCTGCCTGCAGGTCCCCACAACCACTGGGCTAAGCATGTGGGGAAGAGGCCCTTATCCTCATCAACAGGGAAAGGGGGAAGCACGATCGTCCTCCTCTTTCCTGCTCTGCCGGGCCACTGTTCCGATCAAGGGTCTGGTAAGGCATTTTAGGGGGGACCCCATGCTTATTTTTTTTTTTGGAGTAGAGTCCCCCCCTAAAATTCCTGGAAGACCTGAAGGGCCTGGTATGAATGGGGGGGACCTGAAAATCTATTCAATTAAATGTGTTTTTTATGTCCAAAATGAAAAGAAAACTTTTGATTCTTTCAGAATCCAAAGCATGAGTGGATTTGAATATCTTGAAAACTAAACAAAACAACATCCGAATGGACCCAAAACGAAACAAATTTTTGCTGGCTTACATATCTACTATTTTCTCTAAGGGGAGCAAAACTAGTACAGGTAAATGCAAGGCCTGAATTATAGCATTGAAAACCATATACATGCATTTATATGTTTTTAGGAATCCAGAATGCCGGGGACGTCCTGTTTGATAAAACATCGGTGACGGCTGGAGCAGAGACTGATGTTTTTTCAAAGAGGACATCCCCGGCATCCCTTCAGATGTATATGTTTCTGCCTGGCCCTGAATGATCTGTACAAGTCTCAGTGCGGGCCCTGCAGGAGACAAGGTGTCCTTCCAGTGATCAGGATCAGAAGGCTGCATGGAGACAGAGCAGGCAATCAGGTAGGAGGGGGGGGACACACACAATAAAGTTAAAGCGACATTGAAGTAAACACATTTTTTCCCTCCCCCCAATGTTAATTAAAGCACTTACCTTAAATGATGCCTCTTAATCCGATCTTCTTCTTTCCTGATGTTTTTATCTGTCCATCCAGCGGTGCAGCGGGTCTCCGTCCAGCGCTGACTCCTCTGAGCTTGCTGGCACTTCCTGTCCCACGGTGTCTGCATGCGGGTGCACGTGTCCATAGACTTACCTTGCGTCTCTCCTCATCTCCTGGCCAAAAATCCGAACTGCGCATGCGCCTGCAACAAGATGCTTTGCGGCTGCCCGAGCAGTTTTGGATTTTCAGACGGGAGCGCGCGGGGAAGACACAGGTAAGTTTAAACCGCTTTTAAAGCGCAAAGCACAACTTGAGACCCCACCAGGCCACCCGAGACCCCGCACAACCCACCCGAAACCCCGCACAGCCCACCCAACACCCTGCACAGCCAACCCAAGACTCTGCACAGCCCATCCGAGACTCCGCACAGCCCACCTGAGACTCCACACAGCCCACCAAGGACCCCTGCAGGCCACCCGAGACCCCACAGCCCACCCGAGACTCTGCACAGCCCACCTGAAACTCTGCACAGTCCACCTGAGACTCTGCACAGCCCACCAGAGACCCTACAGCCTACCTGAGACCGCACAGCCCATTTGAGACTCTGCACAGCCCACCTGAAACTCTGCACAGGCCATCTGAGACCCCACAACCCACCTGAGACTCTGCACAGCCCACCTGAGACTCTGCACAGCCCAGGAGCAACACAGAGTATGTAGCTTCATATTATTGTGTGTTTTTATATAATGTATTGCTGGGATTTGTAGTTCTCTATAGCTGGTGGTATTCTGTATTGCTGTATAATGTATTGCTATGTGGTGGGCCTCCATGTCAGATCAGTGGCTTTAGACCCGCTTCTGTGCTCCCTTCTTTTGGTGCGGCAGCACACCTCCGGAACCACCATGGAGTGTAGGCTTGAAATCACTCAAGTCTCTCCTCCATGACAGATTAGAAGGGGCACTGCCGGGAAAATAGAAGCAAGCCCAGAAGTGGCTCCTACATTAACAAAGCAGCACTGGAGAATGAGGTGATTTGAAGGTGGATCAGGAGGGGAAAACATAGGCAAGGGAACAGTTGGTCTACAGCAGGGGTTCTCAGCCTGTGTAATCTCAGGACCCACATTTGTCCTTGGTGATTAAATGAGAACTATGAGGTGAGTGATTTTCACTCACCTCATAGTTCTAGCCGACCTGTGTCACAGGTCGGCTCAGTAGATTGGGAGGTGAGCGAACAGATACCGGCGTCCTCCCGTTACTATGGACTATGGGGAAAAGACTTAACCCCATATCTCCTTTAAATCGTGACCCAAGTTGCACTGCAATGGAACGCACGGCATTGCGGTACTGCACGTTACAATGCGGGCAATAGAACTGTGGGTGGGAGGTGCGTTTGGGGTGCCATTCAAATGAATGGCCATGCAATGCACTTCTCACACCAAAATGCATGCTAGTTTCGATTGCGAAGTACAGTGCGTTAATCGCGCGGGACTGTACGATTAGCGCACTGTACTAGTGTGAATGGGCCCTCAAAAACACACAACCACAGACACAATCTCACACACACACATACACACTCCAAAAACATAACACATATAAATGCAGGTTTGACATTGCCAATGTGAATTAGGCTTTGGGTGAATTATTTTATTCAAGGAAGCCTACCATGCCTCAACATAATGACTAACCTTTTACCTTCTTTATCCATTCAGTTACTACCTTTTAGAGTGTAAGCTCTCATGAGCAGGGCCCTCCTAACTCTCTTGTCCTGCATTGTATTGTAACTTTACTGACTCCATTTCATATTAGTGCAAACTGAAGACACTATATAATTTCTGTATCATAATAATAATAATTGCATATTTCTTAAGATTCATTTCAGTTTTTTAAGGCTTGGGAAGGTTTTTCGGAAGGGGTTTGGGGATTGTGAGAACACTTTAGCTATCATAGCAAAAATAAGACACTGTCTTATATTTATTTTGGTTCAAAAAAACACACTAGGTCTTATTTTCAGGGTAGGTCTTATTTTTTTTTTTAATGCACAACAATCCATCCCCCAGAATTAGCGAAGCGCACTTTCACTATCGTTTCCTCACAGGCGGAGTGCATTTGGTATCACTCCACCTGTGACGGGAGCTGACGCTATAGAGGAAGCATCAGCTTATGCTCCCTCCGCTGCAGCCTTGCTTCCTCTAACACTGGCTGAATCTCCTGCGGCTCTTCAAGTTCCCCCTTATGCCACCACCGGCCCTGGGAATGGACACAACTAGGTCTTATTTTCGGGGTAGGTCTTATATTTTAGCAATTGCCAAAATTAGTACTAGGTCTTATTTTCGGGGTAGGTCTTATTTTTGGGGAAACACGGTATTAGAAAAAGCAGAGCAGAGGACTGGATGCCAACCAGCAATGATGTCATTAAAATAGTTTGACTCTAGTGATTGTCATTAGGCCAGCAATCCCCAGAGGTCAACATTATGGATATGCATAGCTCCAAACTGTCTCTCTTTCCTCTTCAGCTCTACTTCTTTTTGGTGCGATGTATAGAATCTTATTACAAAAAATTTATTATTTAACTGCCAAAAGTGTTAATATCCACAAACATTTTCATCCGTGCTCTAAATGATTGCAAATCTTATTTTAAATTTCCAGTACAAATTAGAGTTTAAAAAAAGTGTCTGTGTGTGTGTAACCAATCTTTTTATGTGTATAACTTCTTCATGACCCATGTAACTGGGGGGCATGGCATGGGTGTGTCCTTTGCCTATATACGTTATGCTAAAAGGTGTCCCTGTTTACCATCTCAGACAGTTGGGAGGTATGGATAGATGATATCACAAATGGCTTCTCTCTTGCAACTGGGTCTGTCCCATTAGGTACATTTTCAAACTGGGGACAGTGCAGGGCCGTAGATAATTTTTTTTCCTGGGGGGGGTTCAGCTTCCTCAAATTATAAGACTTTATCTAGCAGACACGCCAAGGTTTGAAAAAAAATATACCGGCCATATCATTCCTAAACCAATCCTTTACCCTGAGCAATACCGATTTTGTTGTTTGACACCATATGGATAAAAACCATGTTTTCAAAAGACTTCTAATTGATACCAATTCACACAAACCACTTAGTATACACTTACAAAAAATATTTAGCAGAATACATTTTGTCCTAATTTTATGAAGAAATTTGATTTTATTTAATATTTTGTTTAACAAAAAGTTAAAAATATTTATTTCGCACAATTTTTTGTCTTTTTTCATTTATATAAAAAAATTAAATAAAAACCAGCGGCGATCAAATAGCACCAAAAGAAAGCTCTATTTGTGTAAAAAAATAGGCGACCGGGGGAAAGTCTTTCATTAGCGCCCCCACAAATCAATCCATAGTTCAATGCTCTAGACAAACTGTTCCCTTGCCTATGTTTTCCCCTCCTGATCCACCTTCAAATCACCTCATTCTCCAGTGCTGCTTTGGTAATTGAGGAGCCACTTCTGGGCTTGTTTCAATTTTCAAGTCATTGCCCCTTCTAATCTGTCATGGAGGAGAGACTTGAGTGATTTCAAGCCTACACTTCATGGTGGTTCAGGAGGGGTGCTGCCGCACCAAAAGAAGGGAGAACAGAAGCTGGACTAAAGCCACTAACCCACTATGGAGACCCACCATATAGCAATATATTATATAGCAATGCAGAATACCACCAGCTATGGAGGACTATAAACCTCAGGAATACATTATATAGCAACGCAGAATAATATGAAGCTACATACTCTGTGTTGCTCCAGGGTGGTGGCCTGATGTCTCCAGGGTCTCAGGATGGTTGTGTGGAGTCTCAGGACGGCTGTGCTGAGTCTCAGGAATGCTGTATTGGGTCTCAGGAGGACTGTCCGGAGTCTCAGGAGGGCTGTGCTGAGTCTCAGAAGTAGAGCTGTAACAACTATTCGATTTAGTAGATTAAAATCAACGATGGAAAACGTTGTCAACGTTTTCCATTGTCGATTAGTCGGCTATCAATTTAATTACCTGTTCGCAGCTCCACACACGAGCCGCACGCCACGCCCACGCTGCTCAAGCCGCGCACGCTGAGGACATGCCTCTGCTCCTCTCTTCCCCATGAGCTTCCTGACTCGCCGCTGCCCGCTAACAATCAAGGGCCCACGATTCAAAGTAAGTCACTCAGCAACAAGCGCAGGTCAGCATTCAGCCCATGTCCGGGCCGTGGGCCAGAAAGGCACAGGCAAAGGGCTAGATATAGCATGCGGGCCATAAAATGCCCAGGTCTGCCCTATAGGAACACTGGGGGTGATAGATGAGTTTGAATATTTGATTCCCCAGAAGTCCTTATTGGCTGTGTTCTGCTGCAGACTTCTGAAGTATATCAACCCCAGTGTTCCTATAGTGCAGACCTGGGCATGTGCTGCTATGAGAGCCATAAACTCTACAATATTATTAAAAGGAGGGAACTCCCCAACACCACCACCATGGGGAGAATCTAAACATTTTTAATGTTCCTGTTTGAAAAAAAAAATATATATATATAACTGGTCGGTGGTATTCTGCATTATATAGCGGCACACTGCAGAACACCAGCAGATATAGAGGAACATCAAATCCCAGCAATAATACATTAAACAGCCTGTATAATGTACTATTGCTGGGATTTGGTGTTCCTCTATAACTGGTCAGTGGTATTCTGTATTGTGCCGTATAATCATTATACTGACACCTTTTTCATAACAGCCACCTGTTTGAAGCCTGTCTGCCCTACAGGAGTGCGCTTTATCTTTTGTGTTTTTTACAAGCCTATCTGTGGATGTTCTTCAGACGGCCGTTCGGGAGCACATTCCCCCCTCTGCCCCCTCTCACAACACCACTGCCAGGACCCTCTGGGGGGGGGGTTTGGACCCCCCTAACCCCCCCTTACCTACGCCCCTGGGACAGTGTAAATATAACAGTGCTGATGGACTATAAAATATAACCAGATATTTGCGTGGATTTTTGGAAGTTTTTTCAAGTTTTATTGTTAATGCTTTATGAAAAGCATGGGTCTTTAGAGCAGTGGCGGATCCGGGGGGGGGGGGCAACGGGGCAATTGCCCCCCCGAGATTAGTGCCGCTCCTGTCACTGACTGTCCCGAGTGACGAGTCCCACTCCCGATCCTAGCGGCTGCCTCCCGCAGTGTGTGTTGTGTGACACAACTACCTACAGCTTTCCCTCTGTGTCACAGACTTTAATGCGGTTCATTGTGAAAAAAAACATTGTACAATGAACTGCAGTAAAGTCCGTGGCACAGAGGGACAGCTGTATGTACCGGCGTCTGTGCGGGCCAGGGATCTTCTGAATGAATTGAAAGTAACAACAGGTGATTGGCAGCTGCAGCTGCCTGTCATTGGCAATCACTGAGGCGGAGCCAATACCCGGCTCTGCAGGCACCCTCTCCTGTGACCCCTCCCCTCCACTGGCTGCCAAGGAGGACGCAGATGAAGAGGTGCCGTGCTGCAGCCTGCATATGTTAGGTGAGGTTGGGGGAGTCTGTGGGTAATGACTGGCTTGGGGGGGAAAGAGGGGATTGGGGGACTAGCTGGGCTGGTGGTATTCAGCATTGCTGTATAATGATTATACAGAATTGCTGAATACCACCAGCCAGGGGCAGACTTAACCCTTCGCCGTCTCTCTGCCGCTACAGATGCGGCTTTCTAATCGCACAGCCGCTCGCTCCTCAAGGGGGTACTCGGGAGGCCCCAGCGGGCGGCTCTCTAATATGCCTGATTAGAGGGCCACATCTGCCTGATCCAGCCAGCACGGATCGCCTCGGTATTGATCAGAAACTCATTTGGGTTCCTCTGCTTTCTTGCAAATATGCAGCATCTGGATTATAGAAATTAATGGGAGGACCGTCTACCTACTCAGAACCCTGCACCACTTCTGATTAAAACTCTTTCTGCACATTGCACCTCTGCACATTTATCCTGTTATTTATCATTTGCAGCTGTAAGCAGTTAAATATAATGATGATGAAAAAACATTTTAATGAGTCTGAAATATTAAGAGCTTTTACCAGTATAACATGAAGGCCCGGCAGCTGACATATCAAGCTGCAAATTACAGATAAAATAGTAGTCAAGTGCAGACCTGGTGACAATTAGATTTGGCCCCTAAGGTTTAAGCAGTTTCACACACTAAACTGTTTTTTTTTTCCAAAGCAGCTATTTTTAGTAGTCATACGTGATGCCTAAAAAAATTGGCCTTGGAAAAAACCCACAGCAGTTGGCCTAGGAGCTATTTTAAATTGTCACTAGTTCTTTGTCCCTGCTGTACCTGGATTGCAACCAGAATACAGCAAATGCCTGCTAAGTAGGTCTGCCTCATATTAACAAAAATATCGTAGCAGTAATGTAGAAGCCGGTCATTGACATTATGTGCTCTTCGGGCTTGGTAGTAATGGGTGGTCTGGCATATGGGGCTATTTGGGATAATGGAATAATGGAACTTATTATTTTAAAAAGAAATACATGTGCTAGGATTGTAGACCTTTTTCTTTCTCTGTTTTTGTCTTAACAATAAATGTGCCTTTAAAGATGTCCATACACTATACAAACAGAATGTACAGTCACCATTAGATCAACTACCAACTACGTAAAGTAAGGGCCTGAACTTTTGAAACAAACAAATGTGATTGTTTAAGCTTGTCCTCATATATTACATAGTTTGAGTTAAAAGTATGTGTCTAGTGCAACACTTCTCCAGAATCTGACCCATTTTGTACATTCCTTGGGGTTCCTTCCGCCTAACCCTCATCCCAGTTAACAGACGTATCTCAGGATCATTTGGGTTTGAACGATTATGTTGCTCCACTATGGATGTTCTCAGGGTTTTATGTCTCTGTTTCCTGTTGCCCCTTGTTATTTTCAATATGTTTCTGTGCCCTGCATGGCACTGATTCCTTGTTTGTGTTTTACATTTAAAACCTAATAAAAGATTGTACATAGATTGTACAATCAGACTGCAATTGGCATGTTCAGCCTTAAGGAATCATGTGTGCTGTTATTGCTCACCACACCATCTGAAAATGCTGCTTGTCTGGCTGTCCCTGCTCTAACATTGGCTTCTATATATTCTGAGCAAATGACCTGGAACAAGCACAGAGATAAGGAATTCTGACACTTCTCGGACACTCATTTACTTTTTTCTTTGTTCTAAGTCTGTAATTACCCCAGACAGCCAGATGGCAATCATTTTTAGAAGGAGGCCAGGAATTTGCAGCCCCTCTCATTAGGGTCACTTTAAATACACTCCCGGAGTTTCACTTCACACATAAGCTGCAGCAGCTTTGTAAATATCATCAGAGATAGGAAATCATCTAAAGCAGGGGTCAGCAACCTTTTACACACCGAGTGCCATTTTTGCAACCATCAAGCTGCGGGGCTCTCAGTATACCTCGAGCTGTAGCTCCCTATATACTGAGTTATGGGTCATGGGAGGACGCTAGTTTGTGTCCTCCCGTGACCCCTAGGAGAACTATGGGAAAAGCCGGGCACGCGTGCCGGGGGTTGCCGACCCCTGATCTAAAGTGTCAGTCCACACTGTCCAGCCTGACTAGCTCAGTGATCCTATACTCTGGCTATGTACAGTGCATCTGCTTGAGATTCGGCTCCTGTACTAGAATAAATTAGAGAGAATGATATCCAGCACATGCAACAAAATGCCATTTTACTGTATCACTTGGGACATGTGGAGAAACATTATTTGCATTTCATTTAAATGTTAGAACTTTACACCACTGATGCTGCTCAAACCACATGTGATTGGCTGCACTGGGCAGCCTTTCCCCAGCACAGTCCCAACACATACAGAGTTATTCAAGGGTGAAGAGTTTGGAGAAGGCAGGAGAAGTGAACAATCTAGGGCAGGGGCGCCCACTATTTTTCGTCTGGAGATCTACTTTTCAAATGACGAGCAGTTCAGCTATATTGTCCTTGATTGTTCACTTCTCCTGCCTTCTCCAAACTCTTCACTCTTTTGTGAATAACCCTGATAGACAATGCAAATGGCCTTATTCCCTATTAGTTCAGTTCACACCGCTGCTTCAGCATAAGTAGGACATGCGTTACTTTATTCACCAGAGCATGTTTTGAGACACTACACCCACATCACAATGTGCTGTGGTGAATAAACATGAATGAAATGCCATTTTGTAACATTTCAATAAAGTTGAAAAAAGTTAACAGTGTGATGCGTCATTTACAATGCATCAGTACAGATTATTTCAAAGCACACACCAGCGGACACATTAAAATGCAGCCACTAGTGTTAACGAGTACTAAACTATAACGAGAATAGAAGGGATATATAATGAAAGTTAATTTCCAGCCACAGCTTTTTTTGTTGTTGTTGTGGACAGAGTGAGTATGCGTTAGAACTACTCTTACTTCCAGTCCATTTGAGACCAGGACAAGAAATTAGGGGACAAATTGTCACGGGGCAAATTGTCCCCACTACAAAGACTTTTCATGACCTCCTATCTTTGGTCTCAAGAGGGTCACATTCAGCAGTAAAAAAACTTACAGAGGTTCAAACCCATCTCCACTCTAACCACAGCTAAAAAGTTGAGGTTGCATACATTTACATAGTTACATAGTATTTGGGGTTGAATAAAGACATACGTCCATCAAGTCCAACCCATATAGGTCCACGCATCATCTCATTCTTAGGGATACTGGTATCCCTGGATATTTATGGCTTTATTTAATAGGAACTGTACTAAGACCTTTGTCTTGGTGATTACAGATTGCAGAAACACAACTATCATTATGAATAGACAAGTAAAATAATCAATTTTGATTGGTTGATGTGATTCACCACACTTATTGATTTTTTCCCTTTCGTAATGCAATTTATGTTTTTAAAAAAGAACTCCAGGCAGATATATTCTTAACCCTTGCAGTGCGGGGTAGCAATACGTCAAGTTTTATCTAGGGACAAAAAAATATATACTCACCTGAACCTCAGTCACCTGGCTGTTAGACAGCCTGTCTCCTCCTCCACTCCAACAAATGGAGTGTCCCTTGGCGGCCTCACGTCCTATACACTGTATTGGATGTGATGACTCACAGGAACTTAGACCCCCAGAGTGGGGAGGAGAGAGGCTACAAGGAGAGGTCTAACAGCCAGCCATCTTTTCAAGTTCACCCCTAGACGAAATGAGCACTTCACCTTTGCAGTGCAGGGGTAGTCCTACTGCTAGGGTTAGGAATATTTCTGTCCAGGGTTCTTCTAATGATGACTAATGATAGATTAGGGGCTGGGATTCTTTGCAATGCAGTGTATATGCTTGCCATGTAGTGCAAAGTAAGCCAATATTGGGTCCAGTTGGAAAGTTATAAACTGAAAGAAAGGTTTTTTTTTAAATCTTAGATGAAGTAGTTCACTCGAATAAACTCTCGGAGGACCTGCAATAAATCTCAAATATCAGATATTTGAAATGAATTGAATCAAATGCGTTTTCCAGCGTTTGCAATTATACTGATTTTGTACCAGAAAAGAATAGAACATTTGACAAGCAGCAAATATGTCTGCTGTCAGTTTTCCATACAAATAATTCCTGTAGAAACGATCAAGTCAATAATATTGAAGCAAGTAAAAGAAAATATACTTCAAGGTTATTATTAGCCTTAAAGTTGAACTCAAGTTTGCAGCAAACTATATTTGTATATTTCCACCCCCACCCCTGCCTGCTGTGCAGCTTATGTTAACATTTATCTAAGGGTTTGTATTTTAAAGCTGAACTTAATGAACTTAATTGTTTTTAACATAAAACAATAGTGTAATGTGTGCCTTACTGTAATCCATGGTTGTTTCCCTTCTCTTTGCTGCTCTTCCTTTTAAATCTGTATCTCTTCTCATGCTGGGCAGACTGCCTTGTCTCTGAAAGGGATACATGGTGTCTGTGTGTTGGTTTGCAACCTGAGCCAGCACTACAGGAAGAGGCACTCAGCTGCAAAGGGAAGTTCTCCTCAAGCATGAGAAGAGATACAGATTTAAAAGGAAGAGCAGCAAAGAGAAGGGAAACTACCATGGATTACAGTAAGGCACACATTACAGTATTGGTTTATGTTAAAAAATCTGAGGGTTTAATGTCACTTTAATATCATCCCATGATTCAGTGTTCAAAGGGATGCGGCAGGCTATTTCCCATCAAGATGAATCTGGTTCTACTGAAGTTTTGTACACCACATAGGACACAGAAACAATGATTGACACCCTTTGTATCCCAAAGTGCATAAACATGCTCAGTGGATATTGTGGAAGGCTGGGTGTCACCAGGCAGGAAGTTTGTCTACTGCAATGTAGAGTAGGGAACGGTTAAAACCCCTGGAGATTTTACTTAACTTACAGTCTTGAAACAACAGAAATTGCGAATTTATCTCTCCAAAGTAAGGGAAATCCACTTTTAATCAGTTGTCAATACGGATGAGGTTTGGATCGATGTTAAGTTCAGTCTGAACTTTTTCTGTTTGATGTTGGGCTGAACCACACATTTTTAGGGCCATTCAGCAAGATAGAGTGCCAAAACCAACATCTTATAATTACAGGTGAAACTCGAATAATTAGAATATCGTGCAAAAGTAATTGCAGTAAGTGCTGCAAAAGGGGCCCAAACTAAGTACTGAGTAAATATGCATGCTTGTACTTTTCAGAGGTCCGATATTGTTCTATGTACAATCCTTGTTTTATTGATTGCATGTAATAATCTACTTTTTTGAGGTTGTGGATTTGGGGTTCTTGGGGTTTTCATGAGCTGTAAGCCATAATCATCACAATTATGACATATCACGGCTTGAATTATCTTGCTTTGCATGTAATGAGCCTATCTCATATATTAGTTTCACCTTTTAAGTTGCATTAGTGAAATAAATGAACTTTGCACGATATTCTAATTATTCGAGTTTCACCTGTACTTGTACTGAACTTTGAGATGTTGTCAAGTGCATTACTTCAGCCAATAATGTGTAAACAATATGCCGCCCTCGCCACTATAAAAGTCAGCTCTCCCAGAAGCTCTATGTTAGTGTGTGTTGGTGTTTAGTGAGGGACAAATGACAATGATTGCAGGAAGAGGTAGGTATTGCTATTGTACTGTGGCAGTGTTCTGCCACCAAGCTTTACAGTGCTATATTCATTGCTGTACATCGCCACTGATACAATACAATGAATTGCAGTTTGGGGCTAGAGAGTAAAGTGTTATCCTACCTGTATTCACTTTGAATAGACCCAACAGTTCTTTTTAGGACTACTTTTTGGTTTTTTTTTGGGGTGTGTGAATGACAAGTTCTGTTGTTGTGTTGCTGCTTTTATCTCTTTATATTTTTGTCAGGATCTTCATGTTCATGTTTTTCACAATGTTAAAAACTCCCTCCTTTCTTCTTCTAACATAGTGGCCTGGTAGAACTGCTTACATAATGTGCAGCAATTCTGAACAATATTTATGGCGGCTGTCTTTGAAATAACACACTCTATTTGTTATTTCTTGATAAACAAATGACTCATTTTATCCTCTTACATTGCTGCCCATTGAAACTGCCTATATACCCTCCAGCCACTGTGCTATAAGTCTGGCTACTGTCTATGCAATAATTTTTATTTCGGCATAGCAACTGTTGAAATCCCTGGAATGTGGGTTTGTGGTTTTGAGGTGTTTTGATGCACTCTGTATTGACATTCTATTAAACTTTGTACACAACACAGTGTGGTACTGAAAAGAAGATCACAAGTTATGCTACAAAATGTGCATTCCCACTGCTTGGCAATTGTTATGAAGTTCAGATATTTTTACTTTATCAGAGCTTTATTTTATTTTGAAGTGTACACCTTTAGATGTATTTTAGATCTATTGTCTCTGCTACATCCATTGCTCAATTCTGGCCTATTACTTCTACAAAGAAAAATCTGTTCTCTTCCCACAACATACCTAATAAATACTTTTTTTTCAAATCAATCATATAGTGTTGCTGCTGCAGTATGTAGGCCAATTAATAAGGTAAGAGTAAAAAAATAAAATAACATTCAATGTATGTGATGTCAGAATACAGTGTTGCTGATGCTTTTCCAGAGAGTTGTAATGTTCTATAAAACCGTGTACAGGTTTAAGGCATCCCACAAGCATGCTATTTAACCCTTTTGCTGCTGCTAACATAAGCCATAAGTTGGCAACGGCAGGCCCCTATGCTATTTACATATGTAAAGCCGACACTGGAAATGATTTGGGAGGTTGTAAAGCCACAGGCTCTAAGATGACCCCGCTGTGTTTCCTGAGTCCCCTCCTGCAGGGAGAGGGGAGAGAGAACAGAACATCTATCTGGTCTCTGAACATCTGTTCACTGATCTCATCCCCACTGAATGAACCTGAAAGCGATGATGATTTTGTCACTTCCGGTTTCTGATCTGTGATTCCCCAGCCAGAGAGGCTAGAAAAGAAGTTGATCAAGCGTGATCTGTGCTGGATCAGCTCCAGGGGGCAGCAAAGGTGGCATTAGTGGTCTAATAGCCCAAATGTCTCCTTAAAGAGAACCTGTCACCTCTAAAGTGCTAACACATAGGTGGCTTGTGAGTCCCCTATTTGATAACAATAAAGTTAAGTAAAAAAAACAAAATCATAAAATAAATTTAAACCAACATTTTTTTTAAATACCCTACCCCTGCTTACATGAACATACTAACAAAAAACACATGTCGGGTGCGCCTACGTATAGAAATGACTATTGCACCACACAATAAGTGTAGGGCCATTATTCATGGTCAGCTCTAAACTGGTGAACTGGAAAAGCTTTTAAAATGTCACTTAAAGAAAATTTTAGGTACCATAGTTTTTCAGCATTTCACGGACGCACACATTTTTGAAGCTTGGATTTACGTTTGAACATCGGCGCATTTTGGTGAATGTCCCGCAAATCAAACCCAGGTACATTTGGCTCATCCTCAGTTGTCACCAGAACAAGCGTGACTATTGGGAAATTTCCCCTCTATTTCTGTTCTGGTGGCAACACAGGATTTTACATTTCCCATTCCTTTTTTTCCAGTGACAATAGTCAACAAGAAAAACTGAGAAGGTGAATCTCCCCAGTAGGGACACAGACAGCAACAAAACCCTGTCTTCCTACTCTTAAAAAATGGCTTTAGATACACTTTAAGCATCATTAAAGCTGATCTCTGAGAAATCAAAATGTTTAAAAAAGCCCACCCCCTCTACAGTTTTAAATAAAACTAGCTAAAAGCCCCAAATGCTCACCTGAATTCATGGTCATGTAACATGCTGGGTCTGAGTTCTTCTTCCTTTTGGGCTGCAGAGTGGGAGATTCTTTTTAATTTTTTTGGGTGCCCATGTCAGTGCCTGGTTGACATTTTTCTTAGACTGTCCTTAAGAAAATTGCAGCAGCCTAATGAAGCCATGATGAGGGACAGTAGACCTGAATTCCAGTGGTGAATCACCAGTCTTCATTTTTGGAAAGGGTGCTGCAGATGGTCACCTGAGAGTGGACACACTTTTGTAAAATAGTTTTATAAGTTTTTTTAATGCCCAGAATGGGTGGCAATATGATGCTTGGGTTGGAAGGATTGAGAAGTAGTGTTATGCACAGATATGGGCTTTAAGGGCTTGTGTTGATGGGCAAATGCAACTTGCTTTTAGGTGCATTTAGCATTTGGGATTTGGCTTGAGACTATATTTGACTTCCTTCTAAGTCACATCAGCCTTCTTCAAGCTGCTTTTGAGTTCCCAATACCTTGCATAGGGAAAGAAGCAGTTAAACAAAAAAACAAAACAAAAAAACATTGAACAAAAATCATCATGAACAAAAGTCCTTGTACATAGACCACAAACCTGTAAACAATTCCTGAACAGATTTCTCAGCTTATGTTCTATATTATTTGTGCGTTGCGCTATAAGAAAATTGTAGAATATAATAGTATTATTTCACTGAAAATAGGGGACATTCCTACAAATAAGGGACAGTTGGTAACCCAACCTTACAGACATATGCCACAGTGTGTAATATCAGAGTGAACGCTCTTCTTGCAGGCACATGTATTAGCATAAAGCTTTAGTGAGCATTTTGGTATAAGAACCTTTTCAGAATGTGGTTTATTCTGGGATACTCTCAGACACTGATACCTGACCCAGACTTGATTAAGATATGATGAAAGTCTAGGCATCAACTAAGTTGGCATTGACATGTAAGCTGATCACATTTACTAGATGGCAGTTTACCAACTAAGTTCTATTTGCAGAGGATATCACCCTGTATTTTCAATCTATCCTGGCAATCTATTTTCTAACAGAATAATAAAAACATATAATTTCTTTATTTAGCTCTCTGCCTGATTGAATTTGTCTTTTGAAATGCTCCATATTACTCTGGAGAAAAACAAACAATTCACACAAACAGTTTTCAATGACTGAATTATGCTAATATAAACCTATGTAAAGTATATTTCAGGCAAATAAAGTTGTATTTTTTTAAACAAATTTGATTTTCCTCATTTAAAACAAAAACATGCCATAATGGGGGCTGCAGTTTGTCAGCTCTATTTCTGAAAATGTTATCTGCTTGGACTTAGGTTACAAGATTTTCAAAACGAAATACATGGACCCCCCACTGACCATACCCACTTATAACTACACCCACAAAACATGCCCCCCAATTTATAGCCACACCCACAAGTCACGCCCTCAAGCAATAGATCACATACAAGATGCAAATATTTAAGATATAAAGACAAAATAAGCAGTTTTAAAATAAGGCAAATAATGAGGCCAATGCATGCATAGTTAGAAGAGAGGCTTTGAAGGCAATAAGGCATTAGAAAAATGTGGTGCACATAGGCCTGCCGAACACATATAGGCATAGCCAATAAAGTAGATGTTGCTTTAGAGTGTATGGCCTTTAGTGTGGGAGCACACACTAGAAGCCATACAAGATCAGGGTGCAGCACACTTTTTTTAAGGAGATGAGCTTGAAAAGTCCTATTAAAAAGCAATAAAGGTTTGAAAAAAACTATCAAAAATATTATAATATACCGTATTTTGCGGTCCATAAGACGCACCGGACCATAGGACGCAGGGAGGTCCGGCGCGCCTTATGGAGCACTCGACAGACTGTAGCTTCTGTCACAGCTTCTATGACAGAAGCTGTGACAGAAGCTGCAGTTAGTGACCGCTGAGACAGGTGGCGCTGTGATTACAGTGCCCCGGTCTCAGTGATCACACAGAGCAGACGAAGAAAGTCCGTTGTTCGTCTGCTCTATGGTGATCTCGATCGTCGCCACTGCTCGGTTTTCATACGAGTGATCTCATTAGATCACTCGTATTAAACGAGCAGTGGCTCCTGCTACTGATCACGATCGCCGCCGCCGCTGCTCGTTTTTAATACGAGTGATCTCATTAGATCGCTCGTATTAAACGAGCAGTGGCTCCTACTACTCGCCCGGCTCCCGAAACTGCATGTATCGGGCGTCGGGATTCGCTCCATAAGACGCAAAAGTGTGTCTTATGGAGCAAAAAATACGGTAAATGCCACTGTTAAACTTATACCACTTTTTTATGTCCACTTAAAAATTTGGCATTTACTTTCATTCACAGTGGAGGGGTTAGGATTACGTAACACAGAATGCAGGGGTCAGGAGTAAATAAATCACATTGCAGAAGTCAGTAGGCAATGCAGAGTACAGGGGTCAGTAGTAAGTAATGCATACAGGGTCAAAATCTCAGCTCTTTCCCTTAATGCAAAGCATCATTCACATGCCTCATTGGCAGAGATATCTTGCCCAGTTGCTCTGTAAAGCAGCTTGCAAAGTTCATAATACTGAGCCAACTCATCAAAACTTGCTTGTAAAGGGCAGGCAGGATATGAACAGTCATGTAATTCAATTCTATAATTCTATATGCAAAACACAAGACAGCGAAGAGAGGCTCCCCTGGAACATAGGACAGTCTCTACACCTCAACTGTATGGGGCCACAATGGACATCTATATTCTTAACCTGGGTGCCACAAAGCCTCCATCTGGAAATTGAAATGTACATGTTTGGAAAGAGTCGCCGTCTCCATCCTACGTTATGCTAAGTTTGGAGCCACTTCCACACCATGTGGCAGGTCTACCCTGGCAACCCCCAAGGGCTGAGCACAAAGCCCTGCCCCCTCAGCCATGTTACTGGAGCCCAAAGCTGAGGAATAGGAGTCAGCAGTGACTTTACTCCCTAACATTCCCGTCAAGTCCTCCATGGAGCTGAAAAAAAGGCAATGAAGGAGTTTCTTCTGTCTTGAACTGCATTGACTGCCCCTGGGGAAACTGCTGGGGATTTTCGTTTCCTGGGGACAAACCACTCAAAACAGGCACTGTTTCCGGGAAATGGGGACTAATGGTAACTATAGCTTGGACCCTCTGGCAATAGTAATTTAAATTACTGACCCAAAAGGATTAAAGATTTCTCTCATAAGGTAGATCCAATTTTCCTGATCTGTATACTTTTTCCTGGGTCAATGATTTAGCATAACAGTCAGGCAATTTTGAGAAGGCAATCAGCAATGACAGGCCCTGTAGTTGTCTCATGAAAGGTTTTCCTTAAATGTGCACATTGCCCACGGTGTTGTGACAGGGTGTTGTCATGCTCAGTACCACATTAACACAATTTATATCAGCTCATTCAAGATGTGTATTAGTGTGTTTGATTCAGTGACAACAGTGATTCTATTGTGGTATATCATAATGTGTTTGTTATTTCTGTTTCAATTATTAGCATTCCATACAATATGAATATATTGTATACTGTACAGAAATGCACATGTTCAAATTCTTGGAAGTGCACAACATATTTCAACCTTATGGGTGTAACGAAGCAGGTGAATTCCATTTTAAGCCAGTAAACCTGAATAATATGTTCTATATGTTTTACAAATAAAGGTGGTTTAAACTACGTTTACCTTTGAGTTATGTGTATAGCAGATCAGGAATGTAATGCAATGTATCAGAGGAAAGAAGCGGCTTTCTATAAATGCTGATGCTTTGGCCTTATCTTGTTATGAGAGGTCAAAAGAACTGTCAGTAGGTATTTCAATACAACAAGGGATTTCAGAACAAGTAACTGGAGCTCAACCTAAGTGTACCATGGAGCCAGGAACAAACTTACACATGCATAGACGTGTCTGGCCTACTAAAGATACCAACTGAAAATTTTATATAAAACTGTGATTGTATCCAATTTGGTATAGATCAAAGTGTACTAGCTAATTTTTTATATACAGGTACAGCTTTCACCAGTCGCATTATATGAATATACATAAACAAACAACAGATTTGTCTCTTTGGATAGAAGCATCAGACATATGTTAGGGTTATAAATCAAAATATTCATAGGATTTCGCTATTATACAATGATACAATATATCCCACGCAGACTGACTCTCTCTTCCTTCCCTAGATGTTTTGAGAACATTTTAATGGGTTGATGTTTTTGTATGCAGTAGTGGGAGGGTTTCTTACTGTTTTTATGTCTGCGTTGGTTATTTACTATAAATTGTGTTATTTTTGTGTCACAATAAAATTATTATACATCTTATATATATATGGTCTAAGATGTTTCAGATAAAACTACCAGATAATTAATCATCGTACTTAGAGGGGTCCACTTTTTTTTGCATTGTAAACCATTTTGCATTGTAAACCACTCTTAATTCCACTCCCTCCTAATTTCCATGACAAATGAAGAGACAATTCCCCAATGGGACCTAGACAAAATAAGAAACTGACAGAGGGTTTAACCCTTCCCAACTCTTTCCAAAACTGTAAAAAATATATCCTTAATTAGTAACAGTGTTTGCACACCGGTTGTTTTTTAAATAAATAAATAATATCAAACAGTTGTTTAGTAGCTACAGAAAAATAAACTTATTTAAGCCTAGGTGAGATCATACTTTTATGGAGGAATATCTGGAATAACACCAACTGTGTTGAGATAAACCAGTGTTCACAGCTGGGTGGAATTGCACATTAGCCAATGAAAACTTAAAGGGGAAGAGCAAAGGTCAAGTAGCAGAAGTGAAAATTCAACTGATAAGTTCAAAAACCATAAAAGACTATTCATTTCCTCCCTTGAAATGTTCGATACACAAAGTCCTTGTGCAGGCTAACATACACTGTTTGTAATTTCTTAGAATTTTAACAATGTAATCATTTGTGCTGTACATATACACTGAGTGGCCAGATTATTATGACCACATGACGTTTGTAGGCAAATTAGCTATAATTAGCTATAATTCGCGCTGAAGTTGCTAGAGGGTCAGACCATTATAAATAGGGAAGCAGGTTGTTTACCACGACAGTAGAAGTGATTTTTTTTCTGAAGATATGGGTAAACAACACGATTTAACAGCCTTTGAACATGGAATAATTGTTGGCGCTCGGAGCCATGGAGCGAGTATCAGCAAAACAGCAGAATTCGTTAAATGTTCAAGAGCAGCTGTTGTTAAAGTGTTTAAAGACGGACTGTCAGCCGAAAATCTGGGTCTGAACGTGCGAATTGTGGCCGTCAGCGACTAGTCTATGTTAGGGCAGAACGGAGAGTGGCAAGACTGGTACAAGACAACAGAAGGGCAACAGTGCAGTGTCAGATTCCTCGCTTCACCTTCCAACATCTCGTGGAGTCACGAGGCGGCCCAACGAAGTCATCTCGTGGAGTCATCTCGTGGCCCAATGAAGTACTGATGGGGTGGTCATAATAATCTGGCCACTTAGTGTAGTTTAGAACGTCAATCATTATCATAATCATAGTGTAATTAGATGAACAGTACTAATTAAAAGGATTTACCGTTCTGTGCTGTATGTCAGTTATGAAGAAGATAGAGCCAGTCTAAAATATTTAATAGATTTGTTACGTTTAAGTAAGGTAGATAAGTTAAGGGTCCCCATAATAAGATCTTCATGAAGCTACTTTTAAAAAGAAATCAGCAATTAGCAACCAATTGCTTGCAAGTGCCCGGTGGTTTTCATCCATGTCTGCATAAGTTCATTTTTATTGGACCTGACTCATCAGAGTACAATTTAAGTTTAAACATTTGCAGAAAACCTTCATTGTTGTCAGACTACAAATGACCCTTCCTTGGGGGTCCTCAATCTCTGGCAACTTTCTCTTCTTGATACCAGGCTCTTATTATATGCATGTATTTACGCTCCCTTCTTGTCTTTGTGCTGCACTACAACTGCACATGCAACTTCTCCAGTATATCCATGATTTGATCTGGTGGCAGGAGACAGTTAAGGACAGTACCTGAGCAAAGCTTTCTTAGCTTTCACAATATGGGAGGGCTAGTAGGTGGGAGTATCACATAGTCAAATCCAATCTTCCTCGCAAAGAACCAAGGGGCAAGACTTGAGTTGATGACTACTATCTGTGACAAGGGGCTGCTTCAAGTTAGTGTTCTTTGGTATAGCAATACTGTAAACACACTTATCTCTAGTCAGTTTATGAGGCTTATATGCTAAACCACGAACTATAAATACTTAATCAATGCCAGCAAAATGCTTCAAGAAGATATAAAACAAATCCAAAAACAAGGGGTTTCATCCTCCATTGCAGTGACTTTTGGTTCTTTTGTCCCAGAGTACTACTATCACAGAGCATACTTGCCAGAGTATTACCATCACAATTTAAATAACAAAAATTGCATTTTGCCCCCTCCTGCATACCTTAGATCACTACCATTCTTTATATTCAAATGAAACTCACAAATTAATTTGGTTGATAACGTTTGTCCTAACCACATAAACAAGCAGTTTGACAGTGTTAGTTTGTGAAAGAATCATTGAGCATGGTCTTGTTGGACCGAGGTCATTGTCGCACACCCTATAATACTACTGAAGATTTGCATATTAACCACTTGAAGGCCATAGTGTTTCACCCCCTTCCTGGCCAGGCCATTTTTCAGTATTCAGCGCTGCCGTACTTTGACTGATGTTTATTCCGTCATGCAACGCTTTACTGAAACGATTTTCATACCATTTTTTGGGGACAGATAGAGCTTTCTTTTGGTGGCTTTTATTCACCACTGGGGTTTTTATTTTTTACTATATAACAAAAAAAGTACCCTAAATTTTGAAAAAAAACATGTTTCCCTATAAAATGTTATGAAACATTTTTTTTCACCCCAATTTTTTGGTAAAATATAAAAGTCGGGGTCACGTCGGGTAAATAGACACTAAACATGTCAACCTTTAAAATTGCGCGTGCCCGCAAAATCGCAGAAAACGACCGCAGCCAAAATTGGCCATAGGCGACGCTTTAAACGTTTTTACCGCTCATCAGTTTAGTGTCATCAGTGATTGATGGCCCTAGAATTATTGTTCTCACTGCGACGTTCGCGGCGATATGTAACATGTGCTGCATAATGGGCGCAATCGTCGGTTTCGTACATAGGCGCACCCGACGCATGTTTGCGCGTGTATCTGGGGGGCGGGGGACTTTAAAAAAATGTTTGTGTTATTTTTTTTTATTTTTTTTAGCTTCTTTATTTTTTTTAATGCTGTAATTTTTTTTTTTTGACTTAACTTTATTGCTATAACATAGGGGACTAAGGAATCCCCTATGTAATAGCCAGTTCACCAAACAGGTCCTCTTTATGGAGACATCAGGGGTCTCAAGACCTCTGATGTCACCTAGGGACCCCCACAGAAGCTGATGAAGCACAGATCTGCTCCATCAGCTTCTCTCCGGTGTTCTGCACCGGAGAGTGACACTGAATGCAGGAAGTGATGTAATATACATCACTTCCTGCATTCGGGGACAAGAAGAGAGATCAAAGGGATGATCAAGTAATGATCATCCCTTTGATCTCCTGTTAGAGCGTCACACCCGCAGATCCTGCAAGCGATCGGGCGTCTCTAGAGACGCCTGACCGCTTGTATGTAAACAGCCATCGCTGGCTGTTTACATGCTGACGGTTTTCCCTCTCGTGTGCGGCGCTCAGCGCGGACACGAGAGGGGGGAGGGGCAGGACGTCTGAGCAGACGTCCATCTGGCCGTTCACAAACGGCCATGGACGTAAGGTAGTTAATGAATAACAGCTAAAAGGAACAAATGTAACTAGAAGATACTAGAAGAAACAATATAGCTGTATCAAACAGCACTTGCAAAATGTAGGATATTATGTTTTTCTCTTTCCAACATGCCTTATCTGGTACATTCTGTTAAACTGTAGTTACTGTACTATTGTCACTATTCTAATACAAATCAAAAGTTATTTAGATTGTAATGGTTCAAAGTGTAAAGGTGTCAATGCACATACACTAGCTAGATGGATTATGACCTTATATTTATGGTAGGCTCCCAACTTTGGCTGGCCACCAACTCGGGCAACAACCAGACAGGCTAGAAAACCTGTCCCAGTTACTACTGTTCCCTATAAAGATAAGGGGGTCCATGTAAGTGGCACTCAAACATGCAACGTGTAGTCGAATCAAATATTTGTGTTACTGGACCCATTCAAATGTCTAAGGGAATCTTAAAGCAACTCTGGTACTAAAAATAAATTGTTAATTAAACATATTTCTTTAAAGAAGGAAGTAAATACAGTATTTATCTCTCCTGCTGACTGTGCCAATGAACACTTCTCTGAAAATAAGAAATCACCCACCAAAGTCTTCTTTTGAAGCTAACCCTTCTGGGAGTGTTGATCTCCAGGTCCCCAATAGCACTACAAAGATTTAACAGCCATTTATTGAGCTGGATATTTAATACACTGTCATGACAGGGCCCTTTTTTTCCTGCTAAGCTGTATCATCTATCAAAGCTTCTATACCAAAGCAGAATTTTATGCAAAGAGTTGTTCAGTGGTATACAGATTTTGCCTGGTATTCAATCCTTCATGAAGTACAGTGGTTGGTGCCAAGTGTTAAATGCAGAGTTATACCCACCTTTGTGGGGTATAGCATTGGCACATTGCTAATATATGGTCAAGCTATCACAACTTCCTATCATACATCACAAGCAGTAACCAAGCAACAAAAGCTGAGTAGTTATGTTCAAATTCCTTGGTCTTCTCTGATCTGGAGTGTGAATGCCAAGTATGTTTCCAATGATTGTGTGCACCCAGTCTAATAATACGTTTTTGTAACAATGCTGACATACATGGACTTACATGTACATACAATGACTAACAGAGTTATTCACAAAAGGGTGAAGAGTTTGGAGAAGGCAGTGAACAGTCTAGGTTAAAATAGCTGATTTGGAAAAATTCTCCAATTCAGCTCACTTTGCAGATCAGCTATGTTGTCGTAGATTTTTCACTTCTCCTGCCTTCTCCAAACGCTTCACCCTTTAGTGAATAACCCTGTAAATCTTTATATGCTGTAGAAAAAAATTGCTGTCAGTGCTTAGTCATGTGATTTTAATATACTAATACTCAGTTATTTTTAAGCACTCATGCACATCATCCCAAATACATATCTTGAAATGCCATCTTAAAATCCAATATATCCAATATATATTACACTACTCACTTATTTAAAAAACAAAAAAAACTAAAAACTGAATTCCATTGAGCAGTCAGTGATTTTTGTTTGGAATACTTTTCAGAATCTTTTCTGCATTCTGGCACTATAATCAAAGATGAGCACAGTTAAAATACATTGAAACAATACTGTACTTCACTCCTGCAGTTTCAGTACTACAGAGCTTGACCTGTTGTTGAACTGAGGGTGTAGCTGACAGCACCTGCAGCTTGAATAATGCTGTTCATTTATATTTCTGCACTTTTATTTTCCCACTGTTTATTCAATATTTGTGAATCAAAAAGTTTGATTTTGCCAATGTTTACAAATACTTAAAATAATTCAACCATTAGAAAGAAATGGGGATAAAGTTTATCTTAGGTAAGGATAAGTGCTCAATGATATGGGTTAGTCCTCGGAAATGTAATTGTTTTGATTTAAAGCTTGTTTGGGTGCAGTTTTGCTTAAATACTGTCTTAAAGAAAACCTGTGGTAAACATTTTTATATTTGAAATGTTTATATAAATAACAAGTACCTCCAGGTACCTGCCCACAAAATCTGATCAGTTGCATAGCTCCTCTGCACCCCTGAAACCAGAGGTGCAAAAAATCCTCCAGTTTCCTTGCTATTGGTTGGTGGGGCTACCAATCACAGTAATGGGTTCTTTGTAAGCAGCAAGGGCTAGGATGACCCGGTGCCATAGGTTTCAGGGATACAGATGAACTATCCAGTGGATCGGATGCTGCTGTTCATAGGTAGTAAGATGTGCAATAGTAATAAAGCTTGTGTGAATATGTGTTGAACATTGTAGGCTTCTAAATGTTGTTCTTCTGCATTAGGATCACAAGTGCATGAATGGTTTGCATTCAAACTTAACCAATTAAACCTTCATAAAATTGGTCTTCTAGGCAACAGAAATACAAAAATAACTATTAAGTGAAGGAATGTTCTGCTCTCAGTGATTTAAGGGATAGTCAGTAGTTTGGGAGTAAAACCAGAAATTACCGGTTCGCTCTGAAGGTTACCAAATCAGGCCGGGACCCCTTGGTAACATTTGCCAAGTTGTGGTGACCCCCAATGGTAAAATGTAGGGATGACAGGGCTGCCGCAGCGACATCTGGAGGCGTGGCGGCAGAACTGACACTGCTGCGCTTGGAGAGGGCTGAGGAGGACTCTCACCTAGCACAGCAGAAATCACACAGCGACCCACAGCTTGAGAACCACTGCTGTAACAGCTAAAATGGCAAACCATATAACACAAGCCGAGGGTGTCAGCTTTTATTATTAATAATAATGATAATAAAAGGTTTATGTTTTCTTTTAGAAAAAAAATACTATTATTTTTATTATTATTTATTATTAGAGGGGGTGACACCAAAATGACTGTCAGTCATATTGGTGTCACCGCCTCCACTGGTGGCATCCGGGTGCGGGCTGCACCCCCTTGTGACGCCACTGAATGCTGGGACTTGTAGTTCCCTAGGTGATATGCGGAGGCTGTACAACTACAAGTCCCATCATGCCCTCATTATCCCTGTACACCACATATCACTCTGGGAACTACAGGTCCGAGCATGCCCTCCTTGTCATTGTACACTTCCCCTCCATATCAAAGTGTTATTATTCCTAAATAAAATGTATGTGGACAGGATTAGGTGCCGGAAATCCACCATTGGGGAGGGCGGTGATGCCTGCAAATTGTGTACTGACAGTGTAGAAACCTTCCGCAGGAAAGTTCTCTCTTTTATTGACCTGGATTATTATATACCAAATACAGTATATCTATCAGTGATATACAACACGTCACACAATGCACAGGGCACAGAAACATAGGAATTGGGCACTAGGACTTGATGAAGCTTACAAGCTCACAGGGACAGACACACACACATACACAAACACTGTGACAGACACACACACATTCAATGACACACTGACAAACACAGTGACACACACACATACAATGACACACTTACATACAATGAGACACTGACAAACATAGTGACACACACACATACACTGACAAACACAGTGACACATACAATGACACACATACATACAATGACACACACATACATACACACACACACACAGACTAGTACCTGCAGCTCGGGACCAGGAGGCAGTGAGGAGAGAGGAGAGAACGGCTCCTCCCACAGTGCAGAGAATGGCCCCGAGGAGGTAGTGTGAGGCTCCAGAGAAGGCACATGGCGGGGGACAGCTGGAGACACAGTGTGGGATGAGCGGCACCGAAGTCAGCACAGGGGGCGGAGCTGAGATCATTACAGCAAAAGCCCGGAGCCCGGTCCACTCAACTACATGATTACCGCCGGGTCTGCCTGTTTCAATATTGTGCTCCTCCCGGCCAGCCCGCTTATCGCTACCCGGCGGCCCCCCGTTGTTATGCCACTGACTCCCGGCGACCCCTGGCAAATTGTCATTCGACCCCCGAGGGGGTCCCGACCCACA
>NW_017307089.1:30537-34569 GCF_000935625.1 Nanorana parkeri
CAAACCATATAACACAAGCCGAGGGTGTCAGCTTTTATTATTAATAATAATGATAATAAAAGGTTTATGTTTTCTTTTAGAAAAAAAATACTATTATTTTTATTATTATTTATTATTAGAGGGGGTGACACCAAAATGACTGTCAGTCATATTGGTGTCACCGCCTCCACTGGTGGCATCCGGGTGCGGGCTGCACCCCCTTGTGACGCCACTGAATGCTGGGACTTGTAGTTCCCTAGGTGATATGCGGAGGCTGTACAACTACAAGTCCCATCATGCCCTCATTATCCCTGTACACCACATATCACCCTGGGAACTACAGGTCCGAGCATGCCCTCATTGTCCTTGTACACTTCCCCTCCATATCAAAGTGTTATTATTCCTAAATAAAATGTATGTGGACAGGATTAGGTGCCGGAAATCCACCATTGGGGAGGGCGGTGATACCTGCAAATTGTGTACTGACAGTGTAGAAACCTTCCGCAGGAAAGTTCTCTCTTTTATTGACCTGGATTATTATATACCAAATACAGTATATCTATCAGTGATATACAACACGTCACACAATGCACAGGGCACAGAAACATAGGAATTGGGCACTAGGACTTGATGAAGCTTACAAGCTCACAGGGACAGACACACACACATACACAAACACTGTGACAGACACACACACATTCAATGACACACTGACAAACACAGTGACACACACACATACAATGACACACTTACATACAATGAGACACTGACAAACATAGTGACACACACACATACACTGACAAACACAGTGACACATACAATGACACACATACATACAATGACACACACATACATACACACACACACACAGACTAGTACCTGCAGCTCGGGACCAGGAGGCAGTGAGGAGAGAGGAGAGAACGGCTCCTCCCACAGTGCAGAGAATGGCCCCGAGGAGGTAGTGTGAGGCTCCAGAGAAGGCACATGGCGGGGGACAGCTGGAGACACAGTGTGGGATGAGCGGCACCGAAGTCAGCACAGGGGGCGGAGCTGAGATCATTACAGCAAAAGCCCGGAGCCCGGTCCACTCAACTACATGATTACCGCCGGGTCTGCCTGTTTCAATATTGTGCTCCTCCCGGCCAGCCCGCTTATCGCTACCCGGCGGCCCCCCGTTGTTATGCCACTGACTCCCGGCGACCCCTGGCAAATTGTCATTCGACCCCCGAGGGGGTCCCGACCCACAAGTTAAGAACCGCTGCATTAGTGCATCTAAACTTGCAGTTTTTATGCAGTTCCCCTGCAAATTCTCACAAATACCTGTTGATTCTGCCAGTAAAGTCCACGTAATGCAGCTTCCTGTAATGTTGTTGCAATGATGCTCCAGTGTGAGCTGCAGTCTATGGGAAGAGAAGCATGTAAGGCACAAATGAAGGGTGATTTGGCTCAGTTGGGGAAAGTAAAGGAATATTTTTGTTTATTTTTGAGGCTTGTGCATAGTAACTGGATTTAGGACTTATTTAGACTGTCTACAGGAGCCTTTAGTTGTGTTTTAATATTTGAAAACATTGTAGGTAACTATAACCTTACCCAGCCCAGGTCAATATCATGTGTCACTAAATCACAAACCAGTAAGGTTCTACTTGATTTCCACTGATTACCAGTTTCAAAACCAGAGACTGGGAAGAATAGTTGAAGATATGGTAATTGGTATATTTTTATGTAAAAAATGTTGTTGTTTTTTAATCCTAGCATTCCTATCAAAGACTGTATTCCGTTCTACCTAGAATTTGAAATGTATTCCTTGCTTGTCACATGGTTGGCTTTCTTCATTCCTGCTCTGTAAATATCCACTCTTAGGGCTTTTGTTCTTCAAGGACAACCTACTAGTCAGCGTACAATAAGTGAAATCAGACTGGGTTAAATCATATCTGTTTTCATTTTGGATAGTGTACAGAATGTTTAAAACCCCCCCCCCCTCAGGTTTTCATTTGCTGCTAGTGTTTAATGGGGTAGATTTTACTATATTTCCTGTCCCACAATAGGGAGTTAAGGGAAAGCTACCCAAAGTCAGGGAAACTTATGCAATTGTAACTAGAAAAAGTATCGCCATAAGAAGATTTTCCCTTGAACTTCCCATCACTTGCTATCATGGAGACAATGATTCCCATGACAAATAAAGAAGGTGAATCTCTTCAATGGGGATACAGACATAACCTAATCTAGAATTGAAGCACCACATTGTAGCATTGTAGTGTAATGTCCAATTCAAAATCAGATTTAAATTTGCACAAAGCCAATGCCTCTTTGCAGCTAAGGTTGCTCCCTTCATCAGGGCATGGAAGATTAGGAATAGTGAATGTGGGCTTGGCAACAGATACCTTGTTGGTATTATGACGATGTGGGGAACAGGTACATGCTAATCAGCAGCTGGTTTATGAACTGCATAAGCCATCAGCTGAAGACATCCTGGGGAATGCGAGAAGATCTCCAGCACAGTGCTGAGAGCATCTTCTCAATGAGATGTGGAGTACTCTACATTCCCAAGATCCCTCCGGAAGGAGGATAACATTACATCATTTAGGTGCCAGGGTGAAGGTCGCTATAATTATCTATCTTTTTCCCCAAAACAGGTTTTCTTTAAAATGTTTATTCTGCATTTGCGACAGGGGCAGAGGGGGGGGGACTTAAAATTGGATTTTGCATTTTAAATGCAAGGTCAGTATTATTGGCACAAGGTTATTCCTTAGTCAATTATTTCTGCACTGTACTTCTGACTATCTGGGAGTTTGCAAATTATGTTAATTTTGCATTGGGAAAAAAGTACAGGAATATTCCTTTTTTTTCAAATTTTTCCACTATTGCTTACCAACAAAAATCGAAGAAATGAAATATCAGCATTTGAATATGCTACCAAATTAAAGTCCTGACTGTTATGAATAAAAGGTATATAATACTACAAACGCTAAAAAGTATGAGGTGATCGAGACATCTCTAAAATGAAAAAAAGCACTATAGGACTGAAGGGGATTGAGGGTGACAAAAGGCTACAGGACTCAAGTGGTTAATAACAATAATAGTACACATATAATATAATGCATTTAAATAACATGTGTAGCTGTTTTCTACCATAGGGTTAAAACGAACAGATGACTAGTAATTACATCTGGAACTGCATTTATGAATTGGAGGCTGAAAAAAACGTCCTGTCTCAGTACTCTGGTTGCATTTATAGGCATTAAATGATTTTCCTACAGAAACCATTTAAATTCTTTCATTCGATTTATTCATTTCAATCATCGGTAAACACCATTTGTTAAATATATCTCAGAAAGAATGTAAAACCAAAAAACTGATTGGCAGAGGCTAAATTTTACTTTCCTGTACCTTGACATCATCCCTAAGCAACAGAAGCAAACAGAGAAATGTGATGATTAGACATCTGGCATGCCAATTTTAACCTGAATTAGTGAATTATGCCATCAAACAATACAATTGTATTTATAGGATTAGAATTTAATATATGAGGTAAATTTAGAGTTCAGTTGTTTCAGCTAGATATTTATTCCATGTATTGCTTCTTCCTTCTTTCTGCACAGTAATTTACCTCAATATACTTGCAAACCCACCAATCAGAATATTTAGGTATAAACATATAAATCATGACTGCTCTCTATTGAGGCGAAAGAAGAGAGTTATATCAGTTGTGGCAACCCCAGCATCTCTAGTATGTGGTATTTATTTTGGTTCTGAAGGGAGTGCACTATATACTTAGCACCATCTAGTGGCTGAATGAAAGATTTCCGTCTGTAGGAACCAAGGGGTGCAGGGTTTCAGCTATTTTTGTATGAATCAGTGCAGAAGATAACAGAAAGTCACACTAGAATAATGTGTGTTTGATTTTTTTTTTTTTGTCTGCAATCCAGAGCCATGTGGACCCAAAAAACATTAAAAGCTTACAAAAAGAAAAGGTTGATGTTTCTATGAAATTGCAATGAAGCTATAAATTTTGAGGTTATACAGTGACAATTATTGGTACCAGTGGCGTCACAA
>NW_017307089.1:34816-42498 GCF_000935625.1 Nanorana parkeri
CCCCACACAGGTGACAACAGTGGAGGGGTGACACCAAAATGACCGACAGTCATTTTGGTGTCACCCTCTCTGAAAAATCGTGCACTCGGTCATGGACCGAGAGCCCGAAAGTTTCAGGGCAGAAGAGTGGATACGGGGACATATTTTATCCCGCCGGGTGAAGATCCCCTCCTCTCTCTGCCGGCGTCCATCACCAGGGTGGCCGCCCGCAGGTATCACAAAGATGGCCGGTCATGTGCGATGATGTCACGATGGGGTGTCACCTGGTATCCAGGCCTTGGGACGCCCTGATTGGTACCTTTCTCTTTACACTAAATTCTAGTCGGTTAATGGATTTTTTTTATTTGCCACTATATTTCTTTTTTTAATGCTGTTCATCTCTCTTTTTATGTTTTTTTCCCTCTGATCTATTATAATACAGAAGTAATTTTTAAAGTGGCTGCAGGGAGTACAAATGTGATAGCATTGATTTATAAAGGGACTGTATTAGCAGTGATCTCTAGCAATCTCTTGCTAGATTGCTAGTCTGTGACTGTCTCCAAAAGCATGTGCCTAGCGTCCAACAACTCCTATAGCACGTTTGCAGTCTTTGATCAACTCCTGTAGCTTGTCTGCAGTCTGGCTATCTAGTCTAAGATAATCTCCAATTGCATGTCTGTAGTCTCTGACAGCTTTATGTAGCATTAAATTCACTAAATATTATGTAAGGCCCACTGGTACAGTCGGAGCCCCTTATATCAAGAAATTTGATCACCACTGCTCTAACTTTAACTTGATCATGGCAGACAAGGTGCAATTTCTTGAGGATATGCATAAAGTGACATTAAAGGCTATTTTTTTGCCCTCCCCCCAATGTTAGTGTAAGGACTTACCTTAAATCATGACTCCTAATCCGATCATCTTCTTCTTTAGTGTAGTTTTCAGCTGTCACTCCAGCGCTGGTGCGCGTCTCCGATCCAGCACTGACTCCTCTGTCCTCTGACCTCGCGGGTGCACACTGCTCCATTGACTTACCTTGTGTCTCTCCTCGTCTCCGGGCTGAACATCTGAACTGCGCATGCGCTCGCCCCAAGATCCTTTGCGGCCGCCTGAGACTCTTCAGATGTTCGGACAGGAGCGTGCGGCGAAGACACAGGTAAGTTTAAATCTGTTTGAAAATGCTTTTTTTAAAAAGGTTTTTGCATATATCTACTGCTTGCTTCAGTAAATATATGCAAAAACACGCTCAGGGTTTAATAACCCTTTAAGTTTTGTCTAAACATTATTCCAAAGCCCAGCTGTGATTGGAGCTATATTCTCTTTATATATTCAGTCTTTTAATAATACAGATCTGAAACTATTAGCCAAAATTCTAATTATTGCTAACTACATATTAATAGATACAAAATGTGTCCATTTATTAGTGTGCATGACTTCTACAGCACTGGAAAAAGGGCTAGTTTCATTTCTATGAGCTGGGAGTATAAGAGTGTTCACGGAACTTTTGTGTAACCTCCTGTTACTTGATTCTGTAATGTGTAATCTTCTTGAACCCAGTGAACACACTGGCCAGGTGCTTCATATTGTTATCTCTCTCTTTCTCTTGGACATTAACAGTGTTATTCACAAAAGGGTGAAGAGTTTGGAGAAGGCAGGAGAAGTGAACAATCTAGGACAACATAGCTGATTTGGAAAAAATCTCCAATTCATCTCACTTTCCAGTTCAGCTATGTTGTCCTAGATTGTTCACTTCTCCTGTCTTCTCCAAGCTCTCCACCCTTTTGTGAATAACCCTGTAAGAAAGTAATGATATTGCTAACCACACAAATTTACTGGACATTAAGATGAATGTCTGGATAAAAATTAGAGACACGCAGCAGGTAAGCTGCGATTCTTGGGTCTAAGCACAATTGTTTATGTTTAATTGAAGTATACTTTTATTTTGTTTTGGGTGTAGCCTATAATGAAATACAAATTATTATGAAAGGTACAATGTTCTTACACAAGTCTAACACAAAATGCTGAGAATATTTGAATACTCATTATTAAAAAAAGAACAATTTTTAAGGACAAAAACTATTGCAAAGGGCCCAAAAGGGTGTTATTGCTTTGGCATAGTATTATTTTATACCAAACAATTTAACAGTATGAATCTGCAGATGGCACTCAATCAAAATACCATATTTTAGACCATTTCGCTGTCGTAAAATACATGAAGTACTGGAAAATACATTAACAGAAGAATAGGGAGTATAAATGTCAGACATTACTGTGTATTGCTTTCGTTCTTATAATTTAGTTTTACTGTGTAATCCCTGAGGATGTCTTAATTTCAAATGTAAATATAATTATTAACTTTTACATTTATTTTGGCTTTGCATTCAAGTGATTAAGTTATAACTTAATATCCATTTTTCATTGCACTGCACAGACATCATTTCACTGAAAAATAACAAATATTGCTATGTAACATTTATACAAGACTGTTATATTTTAAAGTGTAATATTATTGTTATGGATTTTATTAAAAATAGTATTACTTTTAAGCAGAACCAAACAGAAATATTTGCTTTGATGTTCAAACTTATAGTCATAATTTTAATTAATTGGGGAGGGAATGGTACATTTTTAGTCAGTTAGATCACTGACGCATACCTAAAATATTGGACTACTTTTCTTTTTTATATGATGGTGCTGTCACTAAATGTTAGCACCACTAAAACCATTAAACATGTCAAAGCACTTAAACCTGTCCATTTTACAGCTCTTCTTTATAATAAATTCCAAGACAGGTTGTACATGTCCATGGTGCTCAACTGGCAGCCTAAGGGCTACATGTGGCTCTTTAAAACCTATTGTGTGGACCTTGGGGGTCCTTGTAGACAGTAGTCTGAGAACGTAGGTTCTTACTCAGCCAGTGAAGGAAAAATGTTATTTATACTAAATTCTAGTAGGTGAATATTTTCTGGAAATTTAACACTATATTTCTTTTTTTTTATGCTGGTCATCTCTTTTTATGTTTTTTTTCCCTCTGATCTTTTATAATACGGAAGCCATTTTTAAAGTGGCTACAGGGAGAACAAATATGAAAGCATTGGTTTATAAAGGGGCTGTAATAGCAGTGATCTCTAGCAATCTCTTGTAATGCATCTCCAGTCTGTGACTGTCTCCCAAAGCATTTCCCCAGCTCCTAACAACTCCTAAAACATGCTTGTAGTCTTTGATCAACTCCTGTAACATGTCTGCAGCCTGGCCATCTATTCTCTCACGAACATAGTCTTTGACCATCTCCAATTACATGTCTGCAGTCCCTGACAGCTTTATGTAGCATTAAATTCAATGAATACAGTATTATATAAGGCCCACTGTTACAGTCAGAGCCCCTTATATTGAAAAAGATGACCACCACCCCATTAAACTTTAATCTAATCATGACAGACAAGGTGCAATTTCTTGAGGATACGCTTATGTTTTCCATAGAGATTATTCCAAAGCCCAGCTGTGATTGGTATTCCAAAGCCCAGCTGTGATTGGAGGTATATTCTCTTTATATATTCAGTCTTTTAATAATACAGACCTGAAACTATTGGCCAAAATTCCAGTATTGCTAACTACACATCAATAGACCTGGGTTTCTTTTTTTAGGTTATACATACAGGGCAATTATTGGTACCTTTCTCTCAAAAACTAGCTGTAATGAACTGTAAATTAGTTTGAATGCTATCATAAGCTCAACTAAAGAAACAGGGTTAAATTTCAGCCTGCATCATGAAACATTCAGCCAGATAAATGGAAGTTGGAAGTAAGGAGGAAGGGGGAATATTAGAAGTTAGTGGAGAATGTAATTAAACATACAGGACCCTCATTAGGACTGGCCAATAGTATTCTCCAATATAATTTGTTATTACTTTGAGGTACATGACACTATCTACAGATGTACCATGCCATTGCAAAATTATTTTATCTTCTTTTGCTACTCTTTAGAGTTAGCTTTTCTTCTGTTTTTCCTCTCCCACTTCCCCTATGACTGCATCCTTCCTTTTCTTCTTTCCATAACTCTGCATTATCCTCTTCCATCTTCTTGTTAAATTGCTGTCCTTACTCTTTAGCTTTCCTTCCAAACTTGTTCTTTCTTTGAAAATTGATGTATGTGTCCACAGATGGGTGCAACCATACCGGAGAGTTTGTGGGCAAGGTTGTCAACAGGTCTCTTACACACAGATGCCATCTCTTCTCCTTTCACTATATAAAATGGTATTTGGTTGTGATGAGATACTTCACCTTCATAAGCCAGCTGTTTGGCTTCTCTGATGATTTTGTAAAAAAAAAATGATAGAAGACCAGGATATCCATTTTTATCCATGCAAAGTATTTAACTCTCGGAAGTGCTTATATATTGGTTATTTTTCTGCCTGTCCCTACTGTTTTGCTCCCTAGGTTCTATGTAGAGGGATGCTACTTGGTCTCAGACTTTAAAGCCACTCAAGCTAAATACAAGGTGTTCCCTGTATGCTAATCTGCCAGCCAACAAAGCATTAAAGTATCAAATCTTACATTTCAATAAAGGCTAAATGCCAAGAAGTGTCTGAGGCTCTATCTAAAGTCCACACTCTCAAAATAATGCACCAATGCAGTGGTAAAACCTGTTTGCTATTGCAGACATTACTGGAACTGTTTTAATGTATTCCAAGAGGTGAAAGTAATGTATATACTGCTTAAAGCTGAACTCCAGGCCCACAGCTAAATATAAGATGACATACATATAATATAGCTGTTTTACTTGACAAAGGATTTGTATTTCTGTCCATCTAGTCTTTTTTTACAGCTCTACCACACAGCCTGGGTTTTCTCTGCTGCAGTTATAACACATAAATGCCTGGTCCCTCCTCTGGCCTATGACTGGTCGGTATTGATGAGCCGAACATACCTGGGTTCTATTCAGAGGAAGGTTCAGCAAATTGGGTAGCAAATCTGAAACACATTAAAGTCAATGGAAGCTGACTCTTAAAACTTATTTATGGCCATTTTCTAGACTAATAGGCAAGTGATTGATAGATAAAGTGCATGGGGAGCTGACAGTTCCCTGAAGGACATGTAACAAAGAAAAACATCTGTTTGGCTTGGAGCATTGATTTTAGTAATGCTTAAAGAGCAACATTAAAATCTTGTAAATGACATGCTTGGACAATGTCTAAAACCTGTCTGTGAAATGGTGCATCTGTATCATGTCCTCCTAGTCCCCGTCAGGTCTGGTAAGGATTTTACAGAGGATCCCATGCAAAAAAAAAGACGTGGGTTCCCCCTCAAAATCCATTACAGAGCATGCAGCCCAGGAAAGCCCAGGAAAGGGGGCGGGGGGCAAGAATACACCTGTCACTCTCCTGGATCATACCAGGCCACCTGTTGTCAACATCCCCCTGGAAAAGCACCTTGTCCCAATGTTGATAAGGACAAAGGCCTCTCCCCAACAACCATAGCCTAGTGATTGTAGAGGTGTGTGCAAGGTAAAGCTCCTTCAAGAATATAAATGTGGCCCTCAGATGCTGCCTCCCCTACACAAATGAGTAAGGGGTTCATAGAACCATATTTATTTACATACAAAGTAGACACAAAGTAAAGACACCCAGAAATTTGACAAGGGGTTTATTAAACAATAAAACACCCCCAAATGATTCTCATCAATCACAATGAACAACGGCCGCCGAAAAAATAAACTGCCGACCTGCCTGCACCGATGGCCGCTTGCTAAATAACAGCTCCCTGAGTTGTCATCAGTAATATAAGGGAAAGAGTGGGGATAGTGGTGACATCATTGGCCATGTGGCCATATTTGGGCAATGTTGACATCACTTCATACGTTGTAAAAATACTACTATTATATATGATGTTTGACTCCAACTTAATGGAGACATTTTTTAAAACGCTTGGATAAATGCCTGAACAAACAAAGTTTGGTCAAAATCTGTGTCAAGGCTGAACTTATAGCTCATCCCTACTAGTCAGCACCTAGTGAGGAGTAGAAGACTGATGCGCTCATCACTCTGTCACTCTTCTCTTTCCTTCTATCAGCATGGAATTCAGCTTTACAACTGGCAGACTGAAAATCTAAAAACTACTTTACATTGTGTAGCTTTTTTTCAAACGAAAATTCCAGTGGGAGACTGGACATTCTGTACAGACTAATACTAGACTGCATCACTGCAACATAATGTTTGTAGAAAGTTGAGTACAGGATATTACACAAAAGAACATTTACTTGGCTACAAATGATAGTTTATGCTTACTTATTAATAAATCCATAGCATTTTATAATTCTGTCATCCAGAATAATTATTTGCATCTTCATGTATATTATTTAAAATTAATTATGTATTGTAGACTAACATACTTTTCAGCATTTAAATCCATATAGATTTCATGTTTTTTAATATATTAAATAAATATTTTCATGACTGAGGATTGCCCATTTAAATTGGAAAAAAATGGCTATGAAAGGTCAGCTTGAAACGAAGTTCTTCAGAATGCAATTTTATATGCCAAGGATCACTGAATTTATATTAACCTTCACAAGAATTATCAATTATGTGTGACTTTTATGTTCCACCACTAAAGAAAGCTGGCAGCACTTGGTGAGCAAGCTTTACTTTCCAGTCACCAATGTTTAATATAAAATTACAAAGAGAAATAGCATGTTGTCTTTGCAATGTTCGAAAGGAGCTGCATAAAGTGTCACATGTTTCTGGAAATGCATTTGCCCTGCTATTCAATTCTCCTAATTAAAGTGATATTGAAGTCAAAACGTTTGTAAGATATTTCAAATGTTCATAAAATCACTTCTATAATGCTTCTTAATGTTTAAAAGTGTTAATTTCCTGTAAAATCAGCTAGTTCCCTGAGCACTGGCCATGATAGCGTGTTTTAGTGTCGCTCCTTTGCCTTGTAGGGTCCTATGGAGCCACTCTTGTGTGTGCTAGTAAGCTGTAAGTGTCTCCACATACAGACAGGCACAGCAAGGCAAGCCACTCCCCTGCTCCCCTCTCCTCCCTCCTCCCTTATCCAGGCTTGTAGATGGACAGCTGTTGAAGACTGCTCTGTCCCTCGTTATTTTGTACTGGACAGGAAATTCAGGGAAGCCGAGTTGGAGTCAGCTGTTCATAAGCATGATGACTAAAAGTGTTTGGGCAAAAATGTAAATAAATATTTTGCTGGGCAATGTATATTTGTTTGATCTGGATTCATTATTGGAAATACATTCGAGAGTTTAATTCTACTTTAATTGTTGGAATTAATGCTTATTCATTTCTGCTGAAGTAAAAGAGTATTATTCGCCTGGTCATGAGAATTTCTTTTATGGTTAAATTTAAAAATGTAATACCTGCCTAGAGAAAAACATTAACCCCATTTTAACCCCTGACCATGTCATGTTTTCCTTGCAAAGATGGCTCAAATGGCGTGGACATGCAGAGAGCTTCTAACTGCAAACAAGATTCACTGCAGCAGGGGGCGGGTGCATTAGCTAGTTTGCTATTGGCTATTGCAAAGTGCAATAGCCAATAGGAATCTAGCTATGCATTCTTATGCCTTTTTTTTAATTCTGACAACTGCAACTGGCAGAATACTAAAAAAAAAAAAAAAAAAGTCTGCAGATAGCAAAGAAGCTATTGCTTCCTGTGCTATCTGCCATCATTTCAGGGGGGTGCTCT
>NW_017307089.1:43653-44600 GCF_000935625.1 Nanorana parkeri
GAAAAAACAAAAAAAAAAAAAAAAAAAAAAAAGTCTGCAGATAGCAAAGAAGCTATTGCTTCCTGTGCTATCTGCCATCATTTCAGGGGGGTGCTCAAAAGGTTTGACTGGGCATACAGATTAATCATAAATGAAGCCCTGAACACCCTACATACATCCAATCCATTTAAAGCACACAATAAAAGTACATATCTAGCTGGTTGTTCCTTTTTTGTTTACATCTTTTTAATTATTTTACATTTTAACACATTTTTCTAAACACACCAAACACTGACCAGTGAATACAGATAGTGCTGTCCATGTTTCCTTTTAAATTAAATAAATGCTTGGTAAACATAAAACACAAAATGCGACAAGTCCACTTTAAATTCCATTCTTTGCATTTCGCAGGTAAAGTGCCAGAAATGTTTGCTCTGAGAAGTCCAATTATAAAGAGTATAACTTAAAATTACACTGTGCTCACATGCAGCTGCTATGAGAACTTGCCAAAAGAAAGGTCATGAAACCCAAGTCAGACCACTAATGGCTACTGAAGGATTGTATGCTGTAAAATATATACTGTGTGCAGGACATATCTTGTACATTACACTTTTGGGAAATACATGGCCTTCTTAATCTGATATGGTATACCTTAGCACAGTCCTGTATCTGAATTTCTTTTTTTTTCCATAATAAGTTTTTATTAAGGAACATTTTTACAGTAATCGCGTTTACAAAATGTAGGAAAGGGAAATGATAATAACAAAAATACGGTCAAGATAAACAGGTGACTAGTAGTGTACATGTGGAAGGTTACAATTGAATGTCAACGTATAATCACATGAGTCAAACTAGGGAGAGAATGCGCCCTCTTTTGACCCGAATGCAGATACTAACCTGCACGAATATAAAAATGAGTTTTGTCAACTGTATTAGGGTGGGGGCGAAAAGGGAGAAAAAACAAAGGG
>NW_017307089.1:47079-49364 GCF_000935625.1 Nanorana parkeri
AGGGGGGGAGAGTAAGAATAAGAAAAAAAGGGGGGGGGTAGAGGGGCTTCCAGTGGAGCAGATCTCGTGTTGTAGAAAGTGATCCAGCCTTGTCTCATTCGAGATCTCGTATCTGTACCCCTACAGATGTTAAGGCAACTGACACTGAAGGTATAAACATCAGGTATGGATTTAGTAGGGGGATCTGAATTTCTTCTTGTTGTCTTACTGACAATCAGACTTAATAAATCAGGCAATCATCAAATTGCACCTAGTAATTTTTTATTGCCCTGGCTGCAATAAACTAATATGATTAGTTATTACATTTTCTTTTATTAAACAGCTACCTCCAGTGCATTTGTAGTTTATAAATAGGTTCACAGGGGTTGATTTACTAAAGAGAAATAGGTTGTTCACTTTACAAGGACATTTTCAGTTTCCAAGCCAATTTTTGCTTAGCCTAGTGAATGTGGTGAAAATTCAGTTTGCAAAGAATATCCAATCACATTCAAGAAAAAAAAAAAAAAAAACAGTATTTTTTTTCTTGCGAGTGATTGGATGATGGAAGTCAGCAGAGCTTCACCTCATTCACTGAGCTAAGGGACAATTCCCTTGTAAAGTGAACAATAACCCTACTCTACCCAACCCTACTGTGTCTATAAATCAATAGTACGTTAGTTCCATCAATGATCAAATTCAAGCAATTTACAATATAGTTCAACGTGGTAGGGTTACCATACAAAGAGCAATTACAATTGCTAGGTGACTCATGGATTCCACATATCGATTGTCAGCCATTAAAATACTTTTGGCTTCCCCAAACTGTAACGCTGCAGACCTTGATAGTATGTACATTCAATACTGTCAATGCCTTAAATAAAGATCTTATTATGAGATTTGTGCCTAGTACAATGAACTGCACTAATGATAATGCTGTGGGCTGCCTTCCTAGTTTGCTGTGAGGTTCTTTTATTATCATCTGATCAGAAAGGCATTTGGAACTGGCCACACAAACACTAACACATTTTGTCAGCCTCACATGGGTGCATGCTTACACCCACTGTCATTATCACATAATTTTCCAGTCTTTTATGCAACTTTATAAGACCCTAAACATGCAAGTCTTGTATTTTAGTGTTGGATAGCACGGGAAAGAATTAGAAGTCCTATTAGGTTTTACTACAGTTGGAGGCTCCACTTGAGACATTCCTTTACTGCCTGTCTAGTGAAAATATTGTTTCCAGAAGAGGAAGTGAGGGGAAATCATTCAGCAACATAAAAAGAACTATAAATACCTTTTTAAAGTTAAACAGGGAAAATGTTAGAACCTTTGTCAGCTTTGCTGTTTCTCTGTTGCAGATTTTCTCTCACTTCCTGTCTGGTAAAATGGTGTCTCTAGAACAGAAAGTGAGAGGAAATCGAGCCCCAGATAGTAGTAAAACCTGATGGGCATACTAATATTTTCCCATTTTATAAAAAAAAACTTTGGGGTATTGCATACTTGTCAAGTGCCCAGATCCTGAGGGACAGTGCCCAAAATCCCATGACTGTCCGGCAGGCTTCAGGCACTTGGCATCTGTATGCCATACCTTGCAAATTGGCAACAGGGTGCCAGTTACAAGAACACTATTTGGGTTCCAGCACCCAGCACTGTATTTCTCTTGAATTGTTGGACAGGATTATCTCCTGCCCAGACAGTCAGAGTAAAGATCCAGCCAGATGAGAAAAGCAGAATAACAGCACGGAGCACGTGTTTAGGTAAGTTAACCAGTGAGTACAATGCTCATTGCTTCAACAAACACCAACAATGGGTCATAATTCTGTTCTGTTGTAAGAAATTCCCTTCCTCAGACAATCTCTGTACCTATATATATCTTTACATAAACGCTTCTAATAGTTTCAAAAAGCACCATGTTTACCTTTCAAGGTGCTTCATACTCCTCTGTCCAGTGCCCAGCCAACACCACTAGATATTGCTCCCAATGATACAAACGATATGTGGCTTACTTTCTTCCCACTGACACAATTGATATGGAGCTTATTTTATTCAAACTGATAGCAATGGTGGGGCTTATTTTATGCCCACTTTCTCTTAGATGTATCCCCAGGCCCTATTTTGACTTAATTATAGGAAAGCATAGGTACCATACCAAATATGGTATAGATATAGAGGTGCACCGAAATGGTAATGTCAAAACCAAAATAAAAAAACGTCAGGCCGACACCAAAACCGAAAATGTTTTTTATTTTAATTTTTTCATTTTTTTAAAAATAATTTATTTTTATTTATTTTTTATAAACTTTTA
>NW_017307089.1:50548-70592 GCF_000935625.1 Nanorana parkeri
TTTTTATAAACTTTTAATTTTTTATATTTATTTTTATTTATGTATTCATTTTTTATTAAATATTTTTATTTTTTACTTTACTTTTAGGGGCTTCAGGAAATATTAGGGGTCTAGTCAGACCCCTGATATTTCCCGTTTAAAATAGAAAAAGAGATTAATGACACAGAATCCTCAATCTCTTTTTTCTGCAGCCTCAGTTATAAATTAACAGGAATCCTCTATACTGAGTGTTTCTGTTCATTCATAACCTGGAGATAGTGGGGTTGATTTACTAACCTTTTAAACACACCACGAACGTGTATACACCTCTGTAGTGTGTTCCCTCCCAGCATGATCTATGGGAGGAATCGAAACACCTTTGTAGTGTGTACACACCCAGCAGGTGTGTTGTGGAAAGCCCTGCAATGAATTGCAAGGTAATGTGGTGTAAATTAGCTCTATGTTATGTTGCTTGCGTTGATGAATGCAGGAATGTAAATGCATGAGCTAACCATTTTTGTCTAAACTGTGAAGCAGCATTATATATGCATCATGTGCATGATTTTTCCATATATGGCATTAGTGGAAATATGCTTTTAGAGACTTTTTGGTTGATAAATACGTTTTGCTGTGTGAAAATCACACACACCTGGTGTGTGTGTGTGTTTAGGTTAGTAAATCACCCCCAGTATGTTTACTATATCCACATTCATGAATGAACATGAGGTGATGTAGATCACTTCCTATTCATTCATAATTCAGGCTATAGTAGCCTCACAATGTTTTCAATTATCTACAAACACTCAGCGATCAAGGGGGGAGATGGTAAGTTTGAGGAAACTGTTTTTTAAGTGAAGGTGGGAAGTGAAGATATGTATACAGGATAATTGTGTATTAGATGAAGATGTAATGAAGGATATGGATGTATAAAATGTTTACAATTTTTTTTTACAAAACTATGATGTAAGAGATGGAGATTGTTATGAAATAAAATAAAAAGTTATTGTTGAAAAAAAATGTTTAATAAAATAATTATTTAAAAAAAAAATGTTTTAAAAGCCCCCACGTACACACACATATGAACAAAAATACACCTTGGGCGTGTATGCATATGAAAATTATGAGTGCACCACACAAATTAGGTATCACAGCACACGCCAGACAGAACAATACATCTAATGCCGTCAAATGTTAAAAAATGGCTCTGTAAATACCATAACGCATGGTATTGTGGTACTGTACGGTATTCTGATACTGCAGAAGGTGCGTTGGGGTGGCATTCAAATTTTTTCCTGTTTGGGGAAGGGGCCTCTCAAAATTTTTGCTATGGGGCCCTGTGATTTCTAGTTATGCCCCTGCCTATTACATACAATTGCTCTCATAACTCTACTCTGGCTCTTAGCCACTGACAGACAAACTGACCTGGCCTAATATGTGCAGCGTATGTGTGTAACAGTGGCCAAGCCACCATGAGAAACTAAAACCTCAGGATATGTTATAAGAATTAGTGACAGCTAGTACCTTAATAAGGTATAATATTTAAATTTCTGCAAAGTGCATTACCATTGCTGTTACCACAGTTTCAAAGCAAACAGAAGGACTGGCCAGAGGGATTACAAAGTAAAAATGATTTGCTTGAAGCAAAATAAAATAGAAAGGAAGCTTAGCCAAGGCATAGAGTGGTTCATATTATACATTTCTGTTATAGTCTGCAGACTGATAGCTGCACTTAATAGAGACATTTCAAAGCATTTGCAAATGGGTTTAGCCAACAGTTCATTGTACTTTATCTTGCGTACATTAAACATGCCAGAGTTAAAGGAACTTGAGGTGTATTTCTGAGTAATGTGCTGCCAATGCTTTCTATATGAGGGAGCAGCAAGAAGTCCAGAATGCCGAATTGCTAACCTTGTGCTCCAGAAGATATTTTCTTGAGCCAAGGAACACCTTCCAGAACTCTGAAGTATGCGGTGCCAATTTTTACTGAGTTCTGCTTCTCTAGTTTAAATAATGGTCTTAAATATCAACCATAAAAGCTCAACCACTGATTTGCAATGGAAATGTATGTTTATAAAAATATTTGTACTGTAAAGTAAGAAATTACATGAAAAGATATTTAAAAAATTGAGTGCTGTGATTTGCAAGAAAAAAGTTTAAGCCACAGAATAATTATAAATGAGGGAAGCTTATAAGGAAGTTAATAATGCAATAAAAGAAATCTGACCTTATAGCCAGGTTTTACATCAAAGTGACAGAATGAGGGACAGTAAGGAGCTGATTTACAAATCATTCGCAGTGCATTACTGCCTCTACATCAGTGGTTCTCAACCGTTCTAGGGCCCGGACGCCTTGGTAACATTTGCCAAGTTGTGGTGACCCCCAACGGTAAAATTTAGGGATGACGCGGCTGCTGCAGCGACATCTGGCGGCGTGGCGGGATAACTGACACTGCTGTGCTAGGAGGGGGCTGAGGAGGACTCTCACCTAGCACAGCAGAAATCACACAGCGACTCACAGGTTGAGAACCACTGGTGTACGCCGTCAGAATAAAAATAAAAAAAAAACACCATAGGAATGCATAGTTAGATTCCTATTGGCTATTTTACTTTGCAATAGCCAATAGCAAACTAGTTATTGCACCTGCCCTCTGCTGCTGTTAATCACTAGAAGAGGACCTGACAGGGAACTTCAGGTCCCCCTCTGCTGAGTGAAAAGTTGCAAAGTGAAATAGCCAATAGGTATCTAGCTATGCATTCCTATGGTGGTTTTTTTTTCTTACTTACTGCGGCCGGCGGCCCCCGATGTCAGGAAAGAAAACGATTGCAGGGGAAGGTTTACTCTGCTTGATCGAGCAGAGTAAACCTTTCCGGGAGAAAGTGTTTCTCTCCCAGGTGGCCGGGAGCTGCTATCTAATAGCGGGAGACTCCAGGGCGAACCCTGGCAAATCATCATTCGACCCCCGACAGGGTCACAGGTTGAGAACCGCTGCTCTACATGGAGCTGAGGAGCACAGGAAATTCCATAGCAAAATCTAGTGGCAGTAATGGGCTGTAAATGTCTTTCACCCATCTATAAACTGGGTAAACATATTATAAATCACCCTCTGTGTCTCATATTTAAATCAGAATTCCAGTCAAAAAATGAGTAGCCCATTAAAAGGTAAAATATAAAAAGCAATACCTACCTTAACTTCAGAGCTGTTCCGGCGGTACTTTTCCATCGCTAGATGACCTCAGTCTTCTGGGTTGAATTATGGCTAGCATCAGTCAACCCACTTCCTCTGAGCCAAGGCTGTGACTGCACACTAGCAAAGAAAACATTCTATGATTCCCTAAGCCTTAAAAAAAACCTCTAGAAATATTTTTAATATAAGACCTATATGGTTAAATCATATTTTTTTCCTGAGACACGGTTAATGGCCATGCATAGCTTTACTGATATGAGTACTTTGCTTGTAAAATGTGGACTATGAATGGGTTAATAAAAGTGAGAAAATTTGCGTTTTCAATGGTCTTGTTTTTGTTAACCAACCAGAGATTCACCAACATTTTCTGAAAGACCTGGCAGTCAATGTTCCCTTTTCTAAAGAGAAAAAGAAGCAAAACGTTCAGCATATATGTGTTTAATATATGTAGGTTATGTTGTACTGCTGTAGGTTTATTAGCACTTGTGCCAGCATTGCACATTCTCACAACCGATTTCATTTTTTCAAAGACTGCTTCACATGTCAATCAGATCATGTCGCCTATACTGTTAAGTGCAGAGAAAAATGGGCAGAACTCTTAACGTACATGTGGCATTACCAAAGTTGGCAAGAAAAGTCAAAAAATCCTCCATGGGGATAAAGATGGGTTAATTTTTTGCTGCATTCTGTTTTTGGTGAAAGATCAGTATGGACACTCTTAAAGCACATTTCCATCCCAGGGTAATTTAACTCAGAAGACGTCCATCACTGGACCACACAGGGGAGTATTAGCGGAGGATTGTGCAGCAGAGGAGGTGAGCATTGAAATTAAAGCTACAATAATGCTGCTTGCCTGTGCATGGTTTCAGTAGGTCTGGTCATGACCCAGAATTAGTATATACTTAGTTAAAGCTGGAGAAAGTCCACAATCTGTTATCTCTACAATTTTCTGGATCAGTGACCTGGACAGTATTACAGCAAAAGAATCAGCATGACAGCTAACATTTCCAAAAGTTAGCTCAACAATTGCAGCACACATATTTCTCTCTGGCCCAAAAAAAGTCACACACTGTACCGTATTTTTCGTGTATAAGACGCTACTTTTTCATAAAAATCTTTATCTAAAAATAGAGCTGCGTCTTATACATGGGGGCCGCGGTTTTGAAAGTGCTGATACCACTGAAAACTATCCTATTTTGTTGGACAGCCTTTAGCTTTGATTACAGCATGCACTTGCTGTGACATCCTTTCGATAAGTTTATGCAATGTTACAACATTTTTTCCATCCAGAGTTGCAATAATTTTTCACCAAGATCTTGTGATGATGGGAGAGTGAGACCTCTATGTAAATTCTTCACAGTTGTCAGCACATCAGAAAGATTCTCCATGGGGTTAAGGTCTGGACTCTGTGGTGGTCAATCCATGTGTGAAAATTATGTATTATGCTCCCTGAACCACTCTTTCACAATTTGAGCCTGATGAATCCTGGCATTGTCATCTTGGAATATGCCTGTGCCATCAGAGTCATTCAGTACATTCAAGTAGGCAGCTGATCTCATTTTTTGGGGACATAATGTTGCGGAACCTAGATCTGGCCAACTGATGCAACCGCAGATCATAACTCTTATCCAATGGGAGGCTCTTACCTATTTGCATAGCTAAATCCAGGTGGTGACTTTTTTTGGCCAGGCAGTATAGATGCCTTGTGATTACAATAGTTTGTGTATGCTGTCGGCAATAATTTCTGATGTCCTTGTATGAAATAATTGTCCATAGGTCACTAATTTTGCAATCTAGCTTTTTATGTCTCTGGCTTGTTTTTAGCACACCCACATATTCAATGCACAATGCACATTTTACAGCAGATCATACATTATTTCTCCAGTAGCGATCTGAAGTGTTGGTAATGTTAAAAATAAGATTTGCTGCACTTGGTAGATAGAGTTCTGTTCAGATATGATGGCTGTCTGCATTCTTTGCCTGTTGTAGAACAAGTCACCACAGTAGGAATACATTATCATTGCAATTCCAGATTTCAAAATTTAAATGTATAAAGAAACAAGTGGAGAATACTTTGCTCCATATCTCATTTCACCAGGAAAGGGAATGTTACTTTGTTTTGTTTTGTGTGAAAGCTTGTTAAGGCAAGTTACTTAACTTCCTACTCTGTTTATCTGAGCAACCACACTATTTATTTTTTGTCTTTCATTTACAGTAAGGCCTCTTTGGGCTCTGTGTTTCTACTTGCACAAGTGGATAAATACAATGTATTATAAAGCTTTGGAATTGGACGAGTCTCTCTCTGTAACTGAAAAAGCAGTTAAAGGCCACCAGTCATCTGGTCATCTAACATTTTCATTTTCAAAGTTTAGATCATTATATCCCTATATGGTAAATGTTACGTCTTTCTTGTTCAGCTGGTTTAAACTATTTCTCATTAAAATTAGATTTATTTTCTACTGCTGACAAAGGAGATCCTTGGTGATTTTCTCAGATAAAAGCATAAGAAGCAGCTACAGTGTTTATATTTGGGATATATTTAGCAGCGATGAGAATAATTGTTCTCATTTATTACTATTTGTGCTATATTAGGCAAAGCATACACCATATGACATGTATATAGCTTATGTCTTTGTAGCCATGTAGCTTTTTAATTGCTTCAGACGTCCCATTTCTTGCATATTTACCTAAAACCTATGTGCTAATACTTTCCTTACTTTAGTTAACAACTAATTACAAAATATTGCAAAAACTTTTTGCTAAAACTACATGTACAGTACAGTAAGTTTTATCAGAAGTCATCTTTTATTTTTATCATTGATGGATAAAAATAAAAGATATAATTTATGTAATAAACCGAGCAAAGAGCTTAAAGCAAAGAACAGTCACAATTGGCAACTAATTATAATTCACTTTACTTAAAGAGGAACTTTACCCATATCTTCAAAATAACAACAAATGCACCTTTAGAAATGTTTAGTAATGACAATCTACAAACACATACTTCTAGATAATTGCAGGCTTTTTATTTTCTGCATACCCTATTTTTCTTTTCCTCCCCAGTCTTCTCACAGTGGCTATTTTAACTAAATGCAGGTTACTAGATCTCCTTTTACTTCCTGAAACTGTGGCACATGTGACTAGGACATCAGCTCAGGGGTGGAAAGTATCTTTCCCTCAAAATCTCAGGAGATTTCCCAACAATGTTCTGCTGATGTAAACCTCCAAGGATGCAATGCCTGGGCACAGATTACACCATTTTTGCCAACGTGGCTCAGGAAGTGTAAAAAAAGAAATTGAAATCTAAAGCTAATGAATGTAAGATGATTTCATATCAGCATGCAGAGCTGTATGCTGATGTGATTTTGAGTCAAAGGGGGTAAAGTCAGAGCAGTGCCAGGAGGATTCTGATTGGTTGGCATGAGTATTGTACTTTGCAATTAATCCTTTATCCTTGCACTATATTATTTAATAATCCCATTGTCCTCATATACACAAATGGTAAGATTTAGCTTTTAACCTCTTGCCGTCCGTCCGTTGTAAAAAAACGGACGGACGGCACTGCAGCATTGGCGGGTTGCCGTCTCCAGACGGCATTTTTTTTCTGCTCGCGCACGCCCCCTAGCGGGCACGCACGGGCATAAAAGACCCGGCCATTGCACACACCCGTTGCCGGGTGTTTCACATATAGGCGATCAGCGGCTCCATAGCCCGCCGATCGTCTATATGTGCCCAATAAAATTCATTTCAGTACAGCGCTGCATGACGGAATAAATGTCAGTCAAAGTACCGCAGCGCTGAATACTGAAAAATGGCCTGGATGGGAAGGGGGTTTAACACCGCGGATGTCAACTGGTTAAAGGGCAAGCATGATGATTGGTGCTTTACATCAATGCAAAATCCCGACCCTGTAAGCAAATTACATTGTGCACATTGATTAATTCTATTGTTAAATTTACACCTTGCAAGCAAACTTTCACAGTCAGTGAGGTTTATTGAAACATTTGAAAGCACCCAGTAGAAAAGAATACAAATGCAAACAAATTTCATGTGAATCACTCACTGGATATGCTATATGCTGTATAATTGCTTGACAGCATGTACACGTTAGCTTTTTATGGGCTTTTTCTCTTTGGGAGATTATTGATTTAATTTTTTACACAAACGCTTTCTCACATGCAACTTTTTATATCGAAAATTCTCTCTTCACTCATCTTTTGTTACCAGGCTAACAGAAGGAAATGTCAATTTAACATGAACACCTCACATGGTTGAAAGAATGGAAAATTGTTTATTTGTGTGTGTAAATGGAGCCTATTGATTGTGTATAGAAGAATATAATCCGCTTAGAAAACATGCTAGAATGGATCTGCACATTCAACCATGAAAACAATATGCACAAAGCTTTTGGACACAGAGATGTTTAATGTCATAGCACCAGAGTGAAAACTTTATTGTAAACTTTTTACAGCCTTGTGTCCTTTCCTGAAAAGGGGCATCATGTTTCACTAAGTGTAAGATTGGGGGTGATTATGTCACAGTGTGGTCTCTTTTACACTGACCTGTGCTGATGTCCGCTATCCCTGTTGCAAGTGTGTCTTTGCAGAATCAGCCTGTTTTTCACGAGGTCCATGCTTACTGAAACTGCCTGATCCTTCCCTGATCACTTATGCCACTCTGTTACTCTTACTCTGTTTGTGTGTTTAGACATTCGCTTTGCTAGTTTTTAAAGTTGCTCAATGCAAATGTGACTCTGTTGCTCGTCTCCAGTTCCCATTACCCTGCTCCTAATTTCCACTTCCAGTATCTGCTTTCCATTGAAGACTAGGCTCTCCTCTGATCACAATTCTATGTGCTGCCCATCCTAACCCCCACCTGTACCTGTTGGCTGCCTACTCTTAACAGAGATTTCTAAATCTCCTCTATTGATTCCGTACTTTGTCTCATTTCTGACAGCTGTTACAAGTCTGGTTTATCTGAGAGCAACCTGGGAGCCTTTCCACAGCAAAATCTATCACCCTTGTGGGGTGTGCTGGTGAATACTTGATTGCTTTTAGATTTTGCACATTGACCCTGTTTATGGAGCACATTCCTCTGGCTATGGAAGGCTATTACTTGGGGTTTTTCTCTGCTGGGGGGCAGTTTTGCGGAGCCCGTGGTAAGGATGGTAATGGAAGTAGCACACTTGCACATTACCTGGTAACTTATCCTACACTTTTTGTTCTTCTCCTGCTGTATTTGTTTTGTTAGTAATCACATGCAAAAATTTTTTCTCATGGTCTTATCACTGAATTAATATGCAGTGAATATGTTTAAGTGCATTACAGTTATGATAAACTTGCTTTAAATAGCCTTGAATGGCAGATTATAGGTCAGCACCAGCAAAATGCAGAATGCTGGACTTTTTTCTAGTGTACTTCAATATGACATGTTGGTGTTAACAGGCTCAATAGAGAACAATTCATTTTATGATGTCAGAGCATTTAGCTGGGTTGGAAAATGTATCAGAATGCATGGCAACACATCTAGGGTGAATAAGCCTTAACAAATATTAGATAGTCCTCCTACACACAATAGACATGTGTGAAATTCGAATCGAAATTCGTACGAATTTTCCTGAAATTCCGAATTTCGGAGCATCCGAAATCCGAATGGCAGTTTCCGAATTATATCCGAAATACGAAATTCCGTTAAAGGCACAAGTCTAATACATAAGTAATCTTTCTAATTTTGTGCATCATTAATTATCAATATTGTTCAAATAGGGTCAGGCTTCATAGACACCATATAGTTAGTAATGATCCTAATTTCCACTGCCAGGTTCTCAGATATTGGAATAAATATACTGAGTGAGCAGATGAAAGGTAACTGCAGCATCTGCTAAGCCTTGACAATGCAGCATTTTTTGCAGGCAGTAATAACCCAAGTGGCCCCCCTTTTCTCACAGAGCAATGACATGAGCTCCATGTGTTCCCTGTGCTCATGTATACACAGCCTTTTATAGCTTTCCTTATTCCAGCTTTATAGATGATCTGTTGGATCCTTACAGTTTATCTCAGTACATATAAGCTTCGCTAGGCCAAAATTTTAAACATAGCCATGAGGTTGAGCTATGCAAACTTGCGCTTGAACAGAATTTTCATCTGAGCCATAACATTAATGATATTATTTGCTTCTGGCATATGTATATCATGACAGTATGAAAACCACAAGAATTTGTTCAGCACATGCAACCTTTTTTTTAATGAACCAAAAAAACATTTGGCAGTGTGAATGCATGGAAGCTGTCAGATGTTCCTTAGTGAATGAAGCCTTTAATTTGGATCCACAATCTCAAATATTTTAAACAATTGATCTTCTAGACTGTATGTGTTAATAAAAAATAAATGTAAAAATTCTAATGTTTTGGAGAAGGTAAAGTATGTTCTATCCCAGTGTTTTTATCAAGGGGTCAAATAAGGTTTTGTTCTGTTTGCATATTTATAAGCAGGATGCATGTGTACTACAAGCAAGCACTTTCTGCCAACAATATAAATCATAATTAGCTGCAGGCAATACTGAACATATCAGATGAATTAAAAGATACTAATTAAAGAGTCATCATTCACTAAAACTGAAATAAAAAAACGAATTCACTGAATTTCTGCATCATCTATTACAGAAAAACATTTGATTGGTTTTCAAATAATAAGAAAGGTTGTGCACTCGAGATAAGTAAGACAGTTTAGCTAATCCTGCTTGCAGAATTCACATTTGTCAATCTGCCAGCCTTTTCCTACAGGTTTTATAACAAAAAGGTTCCTTCCCCCTGTTCAAAAGATACCAGTGCAGTAATGGACACCAGCAATGTTGATACCAACTGTATACTCAGAATCAGGCAGGTGCTTCAAGAGAGGAGCAAAGAAAATGTCATGATTTAATCCACTTTGTGTTGAGCATGCTGTACATAGATTTGGTGCTCCTCTTAAGTAAAATTAAGGAAGTACAGAATAGGGGTGATAGCTATTCAAGAATTAAGACAGTAAGGTAGCATAATCAATTCTGGTAGCTACACTGTTTTCTATAGTGGACATGATAATCATAGATTTGAAACAGGGTTTGTTCTGGAGAAGATAATTAAACAAGCTGTAATGGGATTTACACCTGTAAACAAAATAAAATGTACTTTAACAATAAATAGTAAAAAAAAAATGAGTATCTCATTAATAAGTGCTCATGGCCCAATTAAGCAGAGGTAGAAAAAAAACATTGTTTATGAACAGCTGAAACAAGTGGATAACAACTCATTATAGTATGATGAGTAAGGAGTGTAGAAAGGCAATAGATAGAGGGAATAAGGTGTAAAAGTTACAGAGGAAAAAACACATATACACAATTTCTCTAAATGGTGAGAAGAATTGTAAATAAAACAATTGTTAATGAAACTCATTAGCAGAATATATCTTGAGCAAAGCCTGCTAATAGCTGTCGCAAACTTTTTGCTTTGTTTTGTGGGTCTGTACGTATTGTCATCTGTTCTGTATTGCTGTTCTAATATGTAACTATGGATGTATAAGTCTGTCTTATGTTTTGTTATTATTATTAAAATAAAAAAAGTATTGAATTAAAAAAAAAAGGGATAGAAGGCCTGAGTTATGAAGACCAACTCCAACAATTAAACGTATTTTACTTAGAAAAGAGGAGCTTAAGAGGAGTCTTCAAAATCATCAATTTGGACTACAATATTCAAAACAAGTTGTTTTCACCAAGAAAGGTATTGAGAACACACAGACTCAACAAGAGGTTATAAGAGAGGGGGTTAAATCTTAGAATGTGCAATGCGGGGTTTTTTTCTGTGAGAGTAGTCAAAACTTGGAATTCCCTTCCACAGGCAGAGGTATACACTGAGAGCATAGATAAGTTCAAGAAACTTGAAGATAAGTTCCTTCAGTCACTAAATATACAAGGATATGAGACGTGTTAAATACACACACACACACGTTGAACTTGATGGACCTTGGTCTATATTCAACCTCATCTACTGTGTTACTGGTGAAAGTGTGCCTCACCTACTCAGCATTTCACCTTTCTCTTGATCACCAGCAAAATGCTATTGCAGTGCACCTATTTGCATTTTCTGTCTGGAAGGTGGAAGACAGTTCTCAGCACTATTGCAAAGACAAGATGTAGACCTGCATGAAAAAAGTACAACTGTGTGACTGTGCTACCAATTTCACCAGCAATGGTTTGAGTGCATCTTTACTGCAGCTCAACAAATTGATTTTAATATAAAATACAATGTACAGTTGCGCACACAACACCAATAAATACAACTAAATTATAAGTTATATTTAATGTTTTTATAAACACAAGAAAGTCTATTTTGCAAAAAAATATCTGATTATCATATTCAACTGTACACAGTCCAACAGCATTAAATGTACACATGAGGTTTTCAAATTGGGTATAGAGACACAGAATATTATTGCGATCGCTGTGAAAATGTTAAAACACCGAAATGGAATGCTTTCTTGTGCCTGTAAAATTGTAATTATACACTAAAGAACTCCTCAGTTACTTTTGACTTCATAGAAGAAGTAAACAAATTATCCAAAATCACCATATAAACAAAATGTATTTATAAATGCTAAATGCAAGCTAAAACATGTCTGTTGTGCATAATACCACACACCCTATCTAATACCATATTACACATGCATAAACATGTCTACATAAATACTGCTCCTATATCTGCAGCTGTAAAACCATATTGACTCTAATAATGGCTACTACTGTTTGTAAGTGTTCGCAAAGAAAACAGGTGAAAACTAAATTCCCACATGAAAACATAATCACAGGTTGCACATTATGCAAATGCTGGGACATACCCAATGTAGTGACAAAGAGTTAATATTTATACATTTTGGACCCAGTAGTTGGCCGATGATAACGTGTTCCAAGATGGTAGCACAAAATGTGTCTGGTAATTTTATATGATCGAACACATGGCTTTATTGTGAACCTGGGCCTCAAAGCGGAACTCCTGACCAAACTATTTCCTAATGAGTCTTGTATCTGCCCCTTGCAGTCTTCATGTGATTATATCAGCATTGCCTTTAGTAGGTGGGCATTATGGTTGGATTCACTATCCTTTGCCCACCCAGTTAAAGCACTTTGTGTAATAGGTAAGTGCAGAGTGATGCCCAGTGACACCTCCTTGCTGCAGGATCTCCTAGCACAACCACCCTACCACACCCCAACCAAAATCCACCTATTATCGCTGCATATGTGATATATACAGATATAGAAACATGGGAGATTCAGACAAAATTATGTGGCACACAGGGAGAATCATTCTCACAACCCAGTACTACTCACAGATTCTGTGCAAACCTGGGATGCCATCATCAGTGATTTCTACAGGCAATAATTTGCTTTGATCCCAATTTTAAGCTTGAAAAGGTTAGTTTAGTTTACTGTTGACATTGGGGGGAACATACAGATTAGAAAATACTTGTGCCCAAGTATTTATGTCAAATATGTCCCTGGCTGGAGTTTTACTTCTTTAAAACTATTGCAAAGATTTTACTGTAGGCTTCATATTATTTGCCCTTTTTCTAAAAAGAATTTACAGCAACACTTTTCAGAAGAAATATAAAATTAAATGAGGCTTAGAGAAAACACATGACAGATCCATACGTTAGAATCTTTAGTTTTGTGGAATTTTCTTTCTGTCAGGTTTCTCCTCTGCATTATATAGTGCAACCAGACACAAAACACTTTGCTGACTGTCTCATCTGAAGACTGCGGGAAGCCTCTGATCTTTTATGGAAGTAAAGTTTGTGTAAAAGACCAAAGGAAAGACTACTAGAGCTGCCTTGTATCAGTTAAAGGTCAAGGGATTTGCCAGAAGTCATGTTCCCGAATGTCACATGCTACATAACAAGAAATACTGAACATAACATATCGAAATCTTTTCCTGAGGACACTATCATTGTCCCAGCTCAACCCTTTGGACTAATTTTGGACCAATGTCCTTTACAACAATAAAGATACAGAAATGCACATATTTACATTTATTAAATGCATCAGTAAGCTACTGTATATGAATATTATGCAAAATGGGTGTCTACAGAAAATGTATTCATATGTATAAAACTAAACTTTTTGTCAAATATAATGTGATCCAGAGAACCCTCTGTGACCAAACTCTTCATTATTAGGTGGCAACCGTTTTGTTTTTTTAAAAAGCAACCTAACTTTATGTTTTAGTAAGGCACTATGTCTAATTTAAGAAATCAGACAAAAATACAAGTCTTCAAGAAAAATCTTGGGCCAACCAGAAAAGCCATAAAAAGGCAGAAATCTAAGCTGCAATTAAGATTTTTCTGTATGTTTAAAGCTGAACTTCAGGGAAAAGAAAAATCCTCCTTTGCAGTGGGGCTACCCCCACACTGCAGGGCTAAATACCTGTTTATGTCTAGTGCACCAGTAAAATTGACTTTCTTGCACATTTTAGGCAGGACCTCACATTTTAACTGCACTGCTAGCCTAGAGATTTTATTTTTTGTGCTCTTTTTGTGTGCAGTCAGATGGCCTGGAAGATTCTTTTTTGTACACATTTTAGACAGGACCTCATGCTCTACTACAAGCCAAAAGATTGTAATCCTTTTCTAAACTTGCGAAATCTCAGGAAGGGGAGGCAAGTCATGTTAGTCTGACCATTGCTAGGGCTAATTGAAAAGCTACCATGTTAGAAAAGGGTTTGCCAGCTAAACACAGTGATAGGGGACATGGTGCAAATTTTTTTAAAAATACAGAGGGGAGAGAGTTATTTTAAACAGCTTTGAGTGCAACATTAAAAATACACAAATCCTTTGAAAAACATGCTTGAGGATGCCTTAAAGTCGTGGTGTTACTTAACAGAACAGTTTTAGGGTTTTCTTCGACAATTAGCTTTGCCTACATACAGCAGCAGCACAACATCTGACTGTTTTCAGTTTAAGAAGGATAGTGTTAGCAGCAGCAAACAGTGGTAGACACATATTGACCAGCAGATTGGCCGGTACTTTGCTGAGGTTGTGACTTTTCATGCAAGAAAATGTAAAACTGTCCTGCTTCTGGCCAATTTCTATCAATTTCTCATTAAGAATTAAGAAACCACAAATAAACCAGCAGTGTAAAATTGGCCAGCAGCAGGATTTCTTTTGAACTAGAGGGAGATTTATCTAGGGATGTACTAGGGAAAAGAGTACAGGCAGATGTTGTACTACCAAAATTAAGAGATCCCAGATGACACAAGGCTAGACCCGAATTTACTAGAGGCAAAAATTAAAATGCTACAGAAGATATAGCAATGTAAAATTGGTCAGAAGCAGGACAGTTTTCATCTGGGATAATAGGCCTAACTAATTTATGCCTAACTTTTATTTTATCCATTGGAATAGAGGAGTGCTGTCAATGTGATTGATTTAATATGAGGTATTTTAGGTGCACACTGTTCTTGCACCCATTTTTTTTTAAATTGATGCAACAAAGTGCTGTGTACAAACGGCATCTCCAAAAACAGATGTTCAATTACAAAGTTAGGACTAAGCAATGGTGTCATTGGTGAGAGCAATAGCGAGAGTGAAGCTTAAAGGAGAACTATGGGGTCAGGGCTTTTCCCCATAGTTCTCCTTAGGGTAACGGGAGGACACAAACTAGCGTCCTCCCGTTACCCTAAGCTCAGTATACCGCGAGCTACAGCTCGCGGTATACTGGGACGTCGCAGCCGGAGCGGATCCCGACATCGATGTTGAGATCCGCCCAGCTGCGTGAGTGACAGCTGGCACTGCCTATATAGAGGCAGAGCCAGCTTTACCCGCCCCCTCCCCCATCCGATCCGCCAGTCAGCGCTGGCGGATCGGAGCAGGGAGGGAGGAATCCAGCCCCTCCCCTGTCACGGCAGAGAGCAGTGACAGGATCGAGAGGTGAGCGAACGCCGGTATATGTTCGCTCACCTCCCGATCTACTGAGCCGACCTGTGACAGTCTCATTGTCACAGGTCGGCTAGAACTATAAGGTGAGTGAAAAGCACTCACCTCATAGTTCTCCTTTAAAGCTTATTTAAACTTAGGAATAAGCATTTAATATATTGCAGCTCCAGTCCCTAGTTGGGGGGGCTGATTTTTTATTTTCTTTTTTTCAGGCTTTGTTTCGTCTATTTTCACCTCATAATTACTGCCAGTAGCACATTTCCTGTTCTAGGGTGACAATGCCCACTAACTGTACTGTATCTAAAGAGAAGCATTATTGTTATCCTAGGGAAGGACTGCAGAACACTATTCCATCTCCCCTTCTACATAACATGAGGGGGGAGATATTCTGTAGACCACAGAGAGAATGCTGGGAACAATGTAAATAATAACAACTAGCAAAGGCAGAGATCACGGTAAGTTATACGTCCACAGGATTTCAGACAGGATCAACAGGTGGATCAACTGGTAATTATGTTTGCATTTATCCTAACAAAATGCTTTTAAGGTACATTTAACAGACCAAAAGAGGTAGGAGCAAATAGCAGACATTTATTGATTGATTGTGTTCTAGTAAGCTATGTGTGTCTCCACAAACACACAGACATAGCAAATCAAGCTACTTCCATCCCTTCTGACCCCCTCTCCTCCCTTCTCCAAGCTAGTAGAGGAACAGTTGCTGGAGTCTGCTTTGTCCTTTGTGTTCTTGTACTAGACAGGAGGTTCAGGGAAGCTGAGCTGAGAGACTTGGAGCTGTTCAGAGACACGATGATTGTAAGTGTTTGGACAAAAATATACAGCAATGCTTTGCTGGGCAATGTATTTTTGTTTTATCTGGATTCATTATTGAAACAAAGTTTGAGAGTTTAATACTGCTTCAATGTATGCATTGGGTTCACTTTCATAACATTACTGTTATGAAAGTGAACCCAATGCATACTTACTGTACTGAAAAAAAGCAAATTTCTGTGTGGTATACAAACCTTTAATCATTTTTGATGACTATTTTAAAATAGGACTTGCAAAATACTATTCACACTAGTCTTTAAAATAGAATTGAGGTGAGGTAGTATATTTTTCTCCATCATCCTTTGCGTCCTAAGACAAACACAAGTTACAAGGTAGTGAAAGGTACTTGGCTCATACTTCAACCCCTGAGCTGAAACTGAAGAACATTTCAGAGGTGTAAGGATTGGATTTATATTATTTACATATTCCATTGACACATTGGAAAACAAGGAGATTTAACTGTAAAAGAACTCAGCCTTTCAAAAACCTTTCTCTTCTTTGGCCATCAGCAGAGTTTGCATGCACCTGCAATGTGCATGAGGTCCTAGTGAAAGTTTTTGACTACATTGTTTTTCTTTTAAGCTAGACTTTATATAATCATTAGGAATTCATTCACTTCTACGGTAATATGGCATTACAGTTCCATATTACCATCTTTCATGTAGCCATGTATTATTCCCAAATGTTTAAAGTGAAATGGTGGGAAATGAGACTAAAAGTGCCCACACACCTTACAATAATCGTGGGAAATCCAGCGATCGTACGATTATCGTAAGGCGTGTGGGAGCCGTGCGACCTCTACTGTAAGGTCGCACGACTTTTACCTTAGGAACATGTTCAAAAACCAGACGAACATCGTACGATGTTCGGCTGGTTTGTGGCATGTTCGCAAGATAAAAGCCGCACGGGCCGGTGTGTACAAGCGCACACTGCCCGTTCAGCATTGCGGTCATTGGAAGCCCGCCCCTCAGTACGATCTGCCTGTCCAAGATAGGCAGATCGTAAGTTTTTTTAATTACCTTACAACCATCGCAAGACAAAAGTCTTGCGATGGTTGTAAGGTGTGTACCCAGCCTTAGGCATAATACATGCTGTAGCAGTTCACAGGGGAAGCTATCAGCACGTATATTTTGACACACAATTCTCCTAGAAGTTTCTCTGTAGTCTACTCAATATGTTCCAGTTTTTGTGGAGATTAGGCATGCTCTCTCTACCCTATCCATCCCACAATCCACTGCCTAATGCATAACTAACCTAATCAGCAAGCTCAGCCATTGTCACATTAGCAACAGCAAGATGTGTTGTTTCCAACAGCTTCAAATCAAAAGCGTAAAATAAATCTGCCAGTAGAAGTGTAATACGTTTGATCATTAATATGAAGTGTTTGGCAAATATATACCTTGTTTCCAGAAACTCCAGGAACACTGTAACCTGGCTGCTGTACATGTTATCTCAACTAGGAACACAGAGCTGGAGCTTGACATATAGAACCCCTGGCATTCCAAAATACAATGTATGAAACAGCCTGCCTATCAGTGAAACTAAAAAGCCTAGCATATAAGTAATACTATGTGCAGGTTACCTTGGGGACCAACTTGGACAAAATTTGTGTTAAGCATGGCTTCTTAACAATACAATGTAGCTTTCCTGTCAGAAGGCTGTACAAATCTGAATGCTCTTGTAGAAACTTAATTACTGTCTCCAGTCTAGAAATGATGAACCAGTTGACTCTGCTGAAAAATATAGTGGCCTGTCCGAAGGGATCCAGGATACAATAGGCCTCAGCCACTGACATGGAAGGTTTTACATGGTTGCGCATCAGGGATGTACAGAATGGGAGTGCTTCACGATGCAGGAACTATATGTGGGGTCATGGTCCATGCTTGACAGCTGTTGAGTATGTATGGTTGAACTATGAAGCATAACTGGAGGATGATGCTTGCATTTGTCCTGGTAAATTGTAGAGGTTTAACTAGATCTACAGCCTGCTCTCTTGGTTCATATTCACTGGTGCCTGTTAAAAATATGTACTCCCTCTAGTCTTAACTCCTGCTTAATGTGCAAGCAGTAATGTGTACAGGAGTCCAAACTCCCAATGCTGAGGGACACTCTCTTCCACACATAGTTTGGTAGGAAATACTGCTAACAAAATACAAAGAATATATGTTTTTCTCAAAGATTTCACATCAACAAATTACACAATTTATTCCCAAGAGCACAAAGTCTAAAAGACTTAAAATAAAACAAAACAAATGATCACAGTATATTTATAAAGCAGTTAATGTGACATTCACCAATCTTGCACTGGTGGTGAATCATTCACAGTATATTAAAACCAAATTCACCAGGAAGAATATTATTATATTATACAGGATTTTTGATGCACCAACAGTTTTCATGGCACTTTACATAATAAACGGAGACAGTACAGTTACAATACAATTCACAACAAGAGGGTTAGAAACAATATGAGGATGATATTCACATGCATCACAGTAGCTTGATATGGTCCTGAAATAGTTTTTTTGTGAATAAAGCACATGGACTAGATGGCCTTCACCACACTCGCACATCAATGGTTACCTTGCCTGACAAATAGACTGACACTAGTTTGCATGTATGAATACTATCATAAGCAAGAAGCAACACGGATATATAAAAGGCCATTCTTGCCAGACAGATCTGTTAACATTCTATGAGGAAGTAAGCTGTAAGGTGGACAGGGGAACTCCAGTTGATTTAGTTTTTCTAGACTTTGCAAAGGCATTTGACACAGTGCCCCACAAACGGTTGATTTACAAACTAAGCTTGATGGGCATTAAAGAACCAATATGTACATGGGTAGAAAACTGGTTGAAGGACCGGATCCAAAGGGTAGGGATAAATGACAAATTCTCTAAATGGTCCAAAGTGGTAAATGGAGTGCCCCAGGGTTCAGTCTTGGGGCCAATTCTGTTTATCTTGTTCATAAATGACAAGGAGGTTGGAATAAATAGCTCCCTCTCAGTGTTTGCTGACGATACAAAGTTGTGCAAGGAAATAAGATTGCAACAGGACATAGAATCCTTGCAGCAAGACCACAATAGAATTGGAGAGTGGATAGCTATATGGCAGATGAGCTTTAATCTAGATACATTTAAAGTCATGCACTTGGGAGTTAAAAACATGCATGCTGAATACACGTTAGGCAGGGTTTCAATGGGGAAAACGGAGATGGAGAAGGATCTTGGGGTCCTTGTAGACCACAAACTCAGCAATAGCATGCAGTGCCAAACTGCAGCTAATAACCCAGTGGAATATTATCTTGCATCAAAAGATGGATTTATTCACGGGATGGAAATATCATTTTGCCCCTTTACAAAATGCTGGTAAGGCCCCATCTTGAGTATGCGGTGCGACTCTGGTCACTAATCCTCAGGAGGGATGTCCATGAGTTAGAAAAGGTTCAGAGAAGGGCAACCAAATTAATAAGGGGGTGGAGGGTCTGAGTTATCAAGAATGCCTACAAAAATTAGGATTGGTTTCCTTAGAGAAGAGGCGCTTAAGAGGTGACATGTTTGCAGTTTGCAAACTCATCAGTGGGGACTGCGGTATTGGGAATGCACCACGAGAACTGTGAGGAAGATGCAAGGGCATAACAAGCAATTGGAGGGGAGGAGGTATAATCGTAAATTGCGTAAGGGTTATTTTACTTTGAGAGTGGTAAATATGTAGAATTCACTTTCACAGATAGCTGTATCAGCGGGAATCATAAACTGCTTAAAAAAAACACTTAGATGAGTTTCTCAGTTCACAAACAGACAGGGTTATTGAAATTCCGAGAATTATACACACACACCATATAGGTTGAAGCTGATGAACCTGTGTCTTTATTCAACCTCACCTACTATGTAACTGTGTAACTATGTAACTAGGGGGCACACCTAAATCCATGTAAACTATGATCATGGAAAACATGATTTAATTACAATAAAAATGTCAGCTTATAAATATAGTTGTAAATATTTGACATTGATAATGTGACAAGTAAATGAAATGCAGAACGTACTGTATACCAATATACTATATATATATATATATATACATATACATATAT
>NW_017307089.1:70739-83870 GCF_000935625.1 Nanorana parkeri
TTCTTTTTTTTAAAGAGTTGAATGCACCACTAGAACAATTACTATCCAGGCATACCATGTCTATAATCTTTATCAAAGGGAAAAAAAATCATGCCTAACTAGTGGGATAGTATGAAAATAGAAGGGTAATATTATTATATTATTGTTATACAGGATTTATATAGCACCAACAATATGCACAGTGCTTTACAATATAATACATGTTCTTTTTAGGTCTGCACTCTTATTATTTAACCTTTGTGTTTTCTTTCTCTTTATAATAGATAGAGTATATCACAAAAATGCAATATATTTAACATAACAGAGAATTGACTGTACAAGTGATAGAAAACTAGGTTTAGAGTAAATACAACCATAAATATGAAAAGCAGTATGAAAAATATGAATGCATTATTAATTCAGCTGACACACAAACACAGTTTGATCTTTTAAAATACGTATAAGTTAGTGTCATGAATGAAGCAAAAACATAAGTTAACATAAGTTAAACATAAGCTTAGTATGGGATATATCTTTAAAAGAATAAAACTGTATTTATCAAAAAATTAGATAATAATAAACAAATACATTTTCTCATATAGCTTATAGCATAAATGTATTTAACAACCAGATGTGTTCCTATGGTCATTATCAGAGGAAAATCTAATCAGTATTATTTTGTCATATACGCTTTGAAGCACAGTGCACTTTATTCCTGGCCAAATATAGACAATATCTTCTCTGTGGATTACCCAGAATTACATAACGCAGGATGGAAGATGAGAAAAACTGTTTTTAAAGGATGTACTCAAAAAATGTGATGAATACCCTGACCTGATAACAAATGCTTGTGTGTTTTGAGAACAACTTTTACTTTCACTTAGCAAGAAATAAAAAAAAATTACAAAGAACTGCACAAAGCTATTTTGCTTTGTTTTTTAAGGGTCAAAAAACAATATACTGTAGCATCAATAATATCTTTCTTGAATATATTTTTTGAAACCTTGGAGAACTTCAGCATTCTGTGGCCCTGGTACAAAAATGTACACGCAAAGCACATGATGATGGAAGGTAACATTTTATTCATACTAGTCTAGATTATTCACAACATTAGATACATTGTACAATCATGCCTATACAGGAAGTAACAGGCAAGTGTTTTTAAAAAATACTTGCAAAGTCTGTGATTCTTAGTGTGGAATTCGAACACTCACACGTATATATTCTAAAATAGACCTAGTTGCATTATTCAGACACAATTGCTTACAAAGTTCATAGCATTTCCATATCTAGCCCTGGTTTTATGCTTAAAGTGCAAAAATGTTTTAGTTTTAGGTAGAGTGGAGAGAGATTATAAGACCTGTCAGGTGGTTATTGCTGTCTGGTTTACCATAAGGGAGATTCACTCTCTCGATCTGTCCTGGTAACCATTATCACTGGAAGTGAAAGAAAATAACATGTTTTGGATTGTAATCAGAACAGGAATAGATGGGAAATCTCCCAATGGGGACACTACTTCTACTGAGCACCAGAAATTTCCCTCCCATTGAATTGATGTTTTCTCACTTTCTGTTGTGGCTATCTGACAGGCAATGAAGGGAAGTTTTAGTTCCACTTCAACTGATGGTTGTAACCAAATGCTATCACTATTACATTTTCATTTAAAAACTGAAGAAAAGAAAATGTGAGGTGTGGGTCAAATCAGTTAACTGGATTGATTGTGTGATCAATAATGTTAAAATACAAGTTCTCTAATCCAGACATAGGAAATTACCCTCATACATATTTGGACAGCCACACTGAAAAATTAGGGGCCTGCAAAATACCCTCACTTCTAACAATTTTAGGCAGGAACAGGGTAGTACATAGTTCTATTTGCATACACACACACTCTACTTTCTCTAGCAGTTAATCGTTTAGTTAAATCAGTCACAGGCTTAAAGCAGACACATAAAATAACAGGATTACTGTGTCTCTTTGAACCAGAATGTATTTTAGGGAAATTTAAAAAAGAAAATTATATTTAATATCCCAAAAAAGTAGGCATGGCATATGTATGAATGATACAAAATACATACATGCAATCAAATAGTTATTTAAGAGATAAAATACAGAAATATTCCTCAGCTTCAAGGGCTATGAGAGGAAAAAGTTGAACATACCTAGGTCAGTAATCAGACCCCAAGAATATGGACAGTTATTGAATTTTAAGCTTTAAAAAAGTATACTGTTTAGGATCAAAGTAAAGATGCTGACCTCTTTCCAAACAGATGTGAGGGACCGTCAGTTGCAACTCGAGATAATTTACATAGTATGTTAGTAGACTTAGAAAGAAGTTTTAAACCCACAAAACTGCACTCATTTATGCAAAAACAAATAACATTCTGGTACTTAGTATTGAAAAGTTACTTACAAATGAAAGTAAGTTTTTTTTAGGTTAAGATGAGTTATGGGGCTAATTAGGGTTGATTAGGGGGGTTAATAAGGGGCTAAATTGAAACAAATTTTATTTTTAAAAAGGTATTTTTTTGAACTTGTCAGTTCGCTTTGTTGTGTTTCATTGTTACATTTTTTTTCTTACTTTTCTTTATTTTTTGGGGAGATTTTCCCCTTTTTTAAGTAATTTTCACATTTTCAATACAAATCTCATTCGTAATATAGTAATTAGTTAGATGTAAGATTGTAGTCCATCACAGAAGTAAGCTTGAAGCAGTGGCTACTTTACAACACACACAAGGGCCATAGAAAACAAAAGTAGCCACCGTCCAGAAGGAATTCAGAGATGATTTGAGGATCTACAGCTGAGTGATACACACATAAGATACATTTTTTTTAATAGTTAGGATGCTTGAATGTATTTTTAAGGTTTATCTCCTAAGTTTCACTTTAAGCTGCTTTATTTACACAGAATCTACTGACTGTCCTTTTGAGAATTGCGGAAAGTGCCAGAGGGAAGGGAAGAAGCACAGGGCACACTACACACATCCTGTGTATTTCCATTAAGTTTTGGGGACATATGTAGCAGGTCCGAAGTCCATAACTGGGTAAAGAAATACAAAACAAAAGTGACTGGACACAATCTAGATCACATTTTGAAAATGTGCAGTAAATATGAAAACAATACCACTTTTCTGGGGTGAGCACTGTGCCAGATATCCTTTGCTGTCTCTAATTACAAGGTTCCATCTTCCTGATTCAGTGCTTTCTTCAGTTTTGTCCTTTGGATGACATGAGCAGGAGGTGTAAGATAAGTCAAAGGTCAGTGTGCAAATGTTAGAGATACTCTGTATGAGATCAAACCACTTTTAATAAAAATGCTGGAAAGTAATATATAACAGTAATAACAATTGTTGTTTTAGTTGACTGCGTCCAATTGTTTAACAAAAATGTCAGCCAGCCTGTTGAAGCTGACTTCAGCTTCTCTAAGTGAGATTAGTATGCAGGAAACCACCTGCATGTAGAAAAACCACCCTCTGCTACTGTTGTAGCTCAGATTCCTTTGATTTGAACAAAATACGTACATAAGCGTGGTCACATAGCTGTCGCTTTCACTTAATTCTCTTTTATATAAACCACCATTGTAATTTACATTTAATGGTTCGTATAGTTATCTGATTATTACTTCTTTAAGCCAATGATGTCCTCACTACATCATATGTGTATATAGCTTGTATGTAGATTTAACCTTGTCCAACAATGAGGAGGAAACTGCTTCAGCTTTTGTGCAGTATGTGTGGTAAAAAAAAAAAAAGGATCAGAGTTCTATTATTTCAGCAGTAATCAGGGCTTAGTGTGACCTGGTGGGCTGGAACACATGTCCTTTCTTGCCTGGTTGTTATGGACAACAAAATATTAAGCCAGATGATATCGCTCAGCTTTATCGGAATTACACACACACATTCTGGATGTCTTCCTGGAGCATGACAAAGTATATTACTGGGGCTTTCCTGGCCTCCAGGAATCTTTTTTTAAATTCACTCTTTGTTACTTGCATCTAAAGTCCCTCAGGCAGTTGTAACATTTATTAAATCTGTTATCTTGATATAATGAAGAGGATTAGATCCACCTGGGAGAGTGCCATCAAAATCTTCCCTGCATGCTATATTTCACATTGATGTAGCATAATGTGTTACATACTTGAGGAACAATGTGTGATCCAGAAGCAAACAAAAAAATATATCAATACTCCCTGCCACATTCTCAGCTGAACAAAAAGTCCCTCCCTTTTTAGATGTTTGCTAACTGGTTTAGTAACTGAGTTTAAGATACCAGTTCACTCAAAACTGATTTTTCAGATAGTCTAACTGGTTAACTTGCTGGCTTCATATGTTTCTTTGCTTGCCTTACTGGGCAACACTAATATAAAACAATACCCCTTTGTTAAATTCTCAGTAATATAAACTAAATGAAGACATCATAATATAACTTTTGGAATAGACTAATGTTTTTAGTCCAGAGTCCTATATTGTACAAGCTGTGTTATTCTGATCTCCTATAACCTATTCTCATTTCATATCATGTTTACACACTTATAGCATATGTTGGTATGCAGTATGAGATGTTAGGTTTTGATGGTTGATAGTGGCAGTCCACATTCCTGGGTGATTCCAGCTCATTCGAGAGGAAAGATCAGTCGAGCCGGCCCCCTTTTAATACATCTTTTGTTGGGGGGGTGCACTGGTATTTGCCTCTCCTGGAACACCCAGGTTAGTGCAGTGGTCCCGCAGGCTCATGGATACCTTTGGTCCCTGTTGCGGTAAAGGGACTGGGATATGTCCCCACTATGGGTGGAAGTAGGGGTGGAGCCATGATGACTCGGGCACCCTTCCTCAGGTTGGTAAGAGCCATGATGGGAGGAGTCCTGCATTTTTCGCGGGAAACATCCAATATAGATGTGCTGTAATGTTCGAGCAAATGCGCACACCATAGGCCCCCCCCCCAGCCGCAAACATCACACACCATGAGTCTCAGACAGCATGTTATATAGCAGTGGGGATTTGTTAGGGTAAGGAAGAGATGGAAGGATCAATTGGATAAGCGATCTGGGAGTACCCGTCAATATTTGTTATGATATGCATACAAACCTTGATTGTGTCAGTTTAAGTCGGCTCTCTCCCACTATATTAGATGGTTTAGGCAATGCAATGTTAAAGAGTGAGTTAGAAATGGTTCAGTATTCTGAATAGGAAATTATAAGCGCAGACCCTCGGGCATTATGCTGGGCAATTATATATATTTATGAATACGTGATAGAGTTAGATATTTATTGTGCACAGTTAATGCTGGGCTGGCTTCTAGACTTAGGAAATCCATTTTTATATAGGCATTTTTATAAAGGCATTCTGATTGGATACTACTCCTCTATGAATATGCATGTTTTTTTTAACTTTAATATATGTCTATATGGCATACTTATAATATGCATTACTCTTTGTTTAGGCTTTTATGAAAGGTCAGGAAGCACCACTTTTCCTGTCATCCTTTTGCGTCTCCCTCTCTCTATATCCTTTGGATGATGAGGGATGTGTGTGGACTTATCTACCACCAAACTATCTAAAACTGTATTTAATGTATATATGTATATATGTATACTTGTCTATCTAAATTTGTAACATTTGGAGCTAATTTGTTAGGATATAATCATTAGCATATTTATCTATTATGTAAACGTTATAGGGTGCCTCCTTTCTTCCTGATGAAGCTTCGGCTGTAGAAGGCTGGATCCACTGCACATTGACGCATGATTCAAAGATGTTACCTGCAGTATGTATACAGTTATTATCCTCAAGGAAATTGATGATTTAAATATTTTTGGAATCTCTTATGTACAAAATGTGTTTATAACATTCACGGAGGTACTACGCTCTGCTATTACAATCATGTAGCAAACTATTATTGGGATATGTTTGAACATCAGTGGTATTTATTACGTATGTTGTAACATATGTCATTTTATAGAATGTTTTAGGAATAAATATTTAACATGCTTATTATAATGTAACTGTGTTTTATTCTTGGAAAAGACACCTTGAAAGCCCCATATTTTGTGTCTTTTGCTGTTGGAATTATAAATTGAGGGGTGTGGTGTTTCGTTCTCTTTGGTGATTCAAAATATCTTGTTAAATTATTCTAATTTCATGTTGCTCTTGTTATCCTTTTCTCCGTTCCTTGTTCCTCGGTCATTGCCAAGTTCCCATCCTGTATTCTTGGCTCTGTTTTTTGGTTTGTTTGACTTCTGGTTCCTGTCTGCCTAAACCCTGTAACCTTCCTTCATCTGATATCCCTGATTCTGCTGACTACTTTCTCTGACCTCTTGATTCCTTGGGTCTGATAGCTTGCTCAAACTAAATCTTGCTGCTGCACTAGCTGCCCTAATGTTGGCTGTGTAATTAACTACAAGCTCCACCTTCTGGTTTAGACACTTTGCTCTGAATACTTCTGGCAATTACCTTTGGCTACTCACCTCGACAGTTCCACAATTACTAGCTCACCTTTTCTTCGTAACAGACTCTTGTTGAACCAGATAATCCAGTGCCTAAGTTCCTGGGGGGACCTGAGTACCAATGCACACACGATATATAAAAAAAGTATGCAGTGGGCATATGGTCTTAACAGAGACCCAAACCTTACAAATGCAAATAACATTTCCTGTTAATTTCATTAGCATGCAAGAGTACACATTTCCAAACAAGACCATGACATTGTAAGATAGGTTTTTTAAATTGTGAAACATATGTATTGGGTTCCCAAGAGAACAGTTATCTTAAACAGGGACCCCAGGAAATGGCCTATTGACAACCTTAGTGCTCTCATGTAATTGGTTGCTTAGCACCATTAAATGTTGTTTTAGTTCTATGTGCACCCGTTTTCATTAAATGGAAGCTGAAAGCTTTTGAAAAAATAAGCGAACGTTCTGATTTTAACTTGTTGTAAGGCAAACCTTGTTTTTCTCACATCCCCAGACTTGACATCATATCATGCGTTTATGATGGGGTGTGGCTATTCTGGTGACATCTGTTGGTTTACATAGCAGGAACAATTTGTCTTACAGCTTCATTTGAAGAATTATCTACAAGGAAATGATTTTCCTTTTGGCTTCAAATTGCAGCAAGTCACTTATCATTGTTAAAGTGGGCCTCACACTAATAATAATAGGAATAAAATGAGAGTTTTGTTGTAGGAAAAGATGTAATAGCATGCATAATCATTATTTACCAGGGCACTCTCTTTCTGATGTTGTTGTTTTGTGGACTAAATCTACAGAGGGTTAGAGGAAGCCAGCAGACTAAAACGTGTGTGAAGGGAAATGATGAAGACGTGCCATAGCCCACAGAAAAGATCATTTTGTCATTAACACATAATTTCACCATACTGTCATCAGTTTAAAATAGAAACAAAATGGTATTTTGATGAGCTGCTATGATTTGGTGTTCATTGCCTTATTAAACAAGAGCCACAGTATGAGAAGGCACTGTTGGTTAACTCCTCTCGTCTTGTAAATTAGCTGCTCCCTAGTGTATAATAATGTAAACTATGGAAACCGCTCCTCTACATGTCTGCTGGTATCCATGTTCAGTTGCCCATGAATGGCAGATGTGTCACTGAGAACAAGTGACTGTTTTACATCTGCTCATCCTTAATCACATAGCTGTGCTGTCAGCACCCTCTGTAACATTTTAAAATGTTGGAAAATCATGTCTAATGGTCAGAAGTACTTTTTATCAGCTTTTTTCATTGCTATATATCATACGCTCTAACATTACTTGGAGAAAAAGACCTTGCCCAGCTGCGGGCATATGTATTCCATAAATAGCCTGCACTGACTACTACTAAAGTGAAGAACTACTGTACAGTGTGCTGTTGAACTTGATGTTCCAGTCAGACCCCCTTTTTGGTCAAATGTACAGAATCCGTGTCTGAGATGGTGAAATATTTAGTCGATGTCAGGACATCGAGTCAACGACAGTCTGAGCCTGTCAGACTCAGACTTTCTGCTCACCTGCTCCACGCTGCCTCTGATCTTTATACCAGTGGGATTTAAGCTGCTTGCGCAGTATTAGAGTCAGGGGCCAGCAGATAGGTAGTGATCTCTTCAAGCCTAATGTCACCCCTTCTTAAGACCTCAGATCAGCCGCATTCAGGCAGATTATCCCATTTTAGACCTCAGATCATGCTCTCTTCAGATGTAAGATCATTCCCTCATCAGACCTCAATTTATCCCAGTTTAGACCTCAGATAATCCCCCTCTTTAGACCTTAGATCAGCCCCCTTTTCAGACATCAGGACAGACTTCTCTTCAAATTTTCAGATCAGCCCCCTTACCACTTCCAGCCTCTGATGCCCATTTATATATTAAACCAGTGTTCCATCACCAAACACACTGAGGGGTGTTTTCTATTCCAACACTTTCCTTATAGCTTTGTGTCATGCTATGTATTTGTTACATAACACAGAGCCACAATGAGGTGGCAGTATATTTCCTCACTTTTCTATATGGGCACTGCACTGGACAAAGGTCCAATACTGGATTTGGGAGCTGGGCCAAGCGTTTCTGCACCCAACACCGGCACGTGGGGTTTAATCCAGTACATGACTCAGGAACTGGTACTAAAAACTGGGTAACATACTGAGTAAAGTGGCATTTTGGAGTGAAGACTTATCAAATTGTTGTGATAACTGCCCCACAACATCTGAGATTAGTAGAACCAGAACACCTGCTGGTGGGACTGTATTGCTTGGATGTGAAGCATGTAGTTCCAGTGTCCACCAGCGGGTGTCTCTCAGCAGCCTGCAGTCCTAAGTAATTAATCTGCACCTGATGCTGACTGCTGGAAGAGTATTTAGCCCCTCCCCAGGAAACTCACTTTGCCTCAGCATTATTTTCTGTGTGCCTAGTTTCTCTACCTGCTGTCGTGTAAACCTGTGATACTGATCCTAATCCCTGAAAACTTTCTGATTTGGCTTCTCCTGGTATCTCTTCCCTTCACTTACTGGCCCGGCTTACCTTATTATCCTCCTTTTCTTGGATTGTATTTATTGTATATAGTTAGTTTGTTAGGTGTTTTCGATGCACTATTGGTTGTTTGTCACCTGCGTTGTTCACAATAAACCTTGTTTTTTCACTTAGTTCTGGGTTCAGTGTCTGTGGTGCAGCCTAGTATGTTTAGTCACATCTGTTTTACAGGATACATCCAGATGAGGTTTTTTATTACGTGCTGCAAGCATCAAAAGATTGCCATCAGCTGTTGCTGGACCTACCTAGGGAGAGATTGCTAGAATGTATTTGTCTGGCTCATTGTCTTGTGGATCAGGGCAGCTTTTTATCTAGGGAAATCCTAATGGTGATCCAAATCTGTAGTCATTTGGCTTTGTCTGACAATATTGGCAATTTTTTCTCCCCTCCTTTTACTTTGTCTCAAGTAATGCCTTTGGTACCGTTATTGGAGGATGACAAACCTTGTTCCTTTAAGCATTACTCAAATTATTCTCAAGAAGCCTTACTAAACTGTATTGAGGCAGTACATTCCCTAATTAGTAAAGGAAATTGTAAGTCAAATTTTGTTCAGCCCTTGCTTCAAACCTGGTCAGATATGTTATCTCCAGATTCAGCTCTGTCTAGTCCTTCCTCTAGATACCGGCTTTCTTCACCTCCATTGCCCATGGCAACCTCTCAGACACCTTATCCTGCGACCATAATTATGCATACTCCTCCTTCCAAGGATATACCAACTCTTCCACCAATTAAACAGCCACAACAGTTCCCCACTCATGCTATTCATTCACTTTCCACTCCTACCTCAGTCTCTGTTCAACTGGACCCCATGCTAGCCTCATATTCCATACAGTTTGAGCATGTTCCTGTGTGAGCCACTCCTGTCCAGCCTGTTGCTGTGCCAACTGCTCCAGCCCAGCCTGTTGCTGTGCCAGCTGCTCCAGTCCAGCCTGTTTCTATGCCAGCTGTACAACATGACTCCACTGACCCCTGTTTCCTGCCCAGCCTGACTCTGCTGATCCTCCATTTGCTGCCCAGCCTGATTCTGCTGATCCTCCATTTGCTGCCCAGCCTGATTCTGCTGATCCACAATCTGCTGCCCAGCCTGACTCCACTGATTATCTGCTGCCCAGCCTGACTCCGCTGTTCTCCTGTTTGTTGCTCACTCTGACTCTGCTGATCCTCTGTCTGCTGTCTGATGCCAGCTGCCCTGAAGGACTTGTAGTGGTGAGTCGGTTGGGTATCCAACCTGTTAGCAGACCCCGGTGGTGGGGCATCCAACCTGTTTCAGACCACGACGGCTGGGCATCTGACCTTTTTCCAGACACCGGTGGTGGGGCATCCAACATGCTACAGAACTTGGTAGTGGGGAGACTCCTGGGTAAATATATCCTAAGACCAGGATCTGACAGCAACCTTTAGGGACATATGGACTTTTCTTGTACCACATGGACTAATGGCTTATTTAAGGTGGATCTCTTCTGGGAAATGCTTGGTTTCATGGATTTTGTCTTCCAGAAAGTTCTTGGGACTTTGCCTACTGGACTTTGTTGGAGCATCCAGAGGCTGGATGGGGGGCTTATGGGGGGGGCACTAGCAGGAACCAGAACACCTGCTGGTGGCACTGTGGTGCTTGGATCTAAAGCATGTAGTTCCAGTGTCCATCAGTGGGTGTCTCTCAGCAGCAAGCAGTTCTCAGTATTTAATCTGCACCTGATACTGGCTGTTGGGAGAGTATTTAGCCCCTCCCCAGGAAGCTCACTTTGCCTCAGCATTATTTCTTGTGTGTCTAGTTTCTCTACTTGCTGTCCTGTAAACCTGTCATCCTGATCCTGAGCCTGATTCTATGCCATATTCCTGTGACCCCTCTGATCTTGCTTCTCCTGGTATCTCTTCACTTTGCTGCATGGCCCGGCTTACCCTATTATCCTCCTTTTCTTGGACTGTATATATTGTATATGGTTAGTTTGTTAGTTAGGTGTTTGCCAAGCACTTGTGTTGTTCACAATAAACCTTGTTTTTTTTCACTTAGTTCTGGGTTAAGTGTTGGTGGGGCAGTCTAATATATGTAGTCACATATTTGGTTTACAGTGTACCTGCATGTGGTACCAGTGGCGTAACAATCACCATAGCGACCGAGGCAGGCGCTATGGGGCCGGGGGCACAGTGGGGCCGGCCAGATGCCGTGCGGGCCTCCTGGGTCGCTATTGGATCCTCTGCTGGTGGCTTTCACTGGCGGCTGAAGATGAACACACCGCTTTTCATATCACTGACAGTAATCTGTGCAGCAGCGCGTTCCTCTCCACAGAGTCAATGAGAGCCAGCAGCGGCAGTGGATAAGGAGGTGGGGCCCGTGGTCTGCAGCCGGGGAGGAGGCGGTGCCCGTTGATGAAGAAGGAGGCGGTGCCCGTTGATGAAGAAGGAGGCGGGCCCAGCGACAGAGGAGGAGGCGGGCCATCAGCGATTGTGGAGGAAGAGGAGGCGGACAGGTAAGGAGTGCGACCAGCCCCCCTGAGGATGACCCTGCAGAGCCCACCATAGAGAGTCTATGGTGGGCTCTGCAAGTTCACCCTCAGGTGGGATCTTGAGTGGGCTCTGGAAGGGGTATAACTAGAAATCACGGGGCCCCATACAAAATTTTGCTATGGGGCCCTGTGATTTCTAGTTACGCCCATGTGTGGTACCCTAACAGCTCTGCATAGTGTTTATGAATGAGCCAATAATTAGTGGTGCCTTAGGGTGGTTGTATCATGCCAAAATATCTGAAAGCTCTCTGTGACTGGCCACAGATATCACAGCACAGTCAGATGTGAAAGCACAGTATGATCATCTGAAGCTTCAGTAATAGACAAGAACATTTTCATGTTCTTGTTTAGGCATATCCAGAACGGTGGGTGTGGTTCATATTGCAGGCAATCCTCGCGTTGATCTGTTGAAACATTCTAAGCAGTCCACAGACATATGCTTATTTCAAGTTTGTGGACACATTAAATCTGGTCATACACTAGTAGGTTTCTGAAAGAGCTTTCATAAGAAATAACTTTTTTTTACCCCCAGATAATGCCATCAGCAACTTGAAGAATGTCATTCGAAATTTCATTTGATTTTGACATGCTATTTTGAATGAATGGAGTTTCTCAAACCACATTTATTGTTAGAATTTTGTTTGTTGCATAAAATGTTTTCATCCTGCTCAAGTTTTTGGTCACTACGGACAAAATTGACCCCATCAACCAATATAAAGTCGAATTCAAATTCTTTAAAAAATCTAAGCAGTTTATGGCCAGCTTTGCAGGATGGAAAGTGGCTAAGACCAGAGGTGCCAGCAGGGTGTATTTGATTGTGCTTCTGCATTTCAACACATGTCTGGCCTTTACAAATACATTTTGAATGCAATGAAGATTTGGCCAAGCACTTATAAAAGCAATACAGCATGAAATACTTCCTAATAAATAAATTATCAGTAAATAAATCCCCATGACAAGCAAATTCTAAAGTTCCAGTAAAAGCCATCTGCAGCCAAAACTTTTTGTTGGGAAAGGGTTAGAGCCTCTATCAGGATTTTTATTTTTTTTGCTGTCTGTGTTCCTATTACTAAGATGTCCCTTAACTTTCTGTCTAGGAAAATATTGGAAACATTCTCCACAAACACAAAAACATAATTTTAATACAGTGATGAAGCCCTGCCCAGTTTTGAGTGTCAGAATATAATTTTTTTTTTAAATTTGCCCATAGGAATACATTGCTAGATTCCTATTGGCTATTTCAATTTGCAATAGCCAATAGTAAACTAGCATTGCACCCACCCTCTGCTGCAGTTCTCCATCAGGTCCATCAGCAGAGGGCGGGTACAATGCTAGTTTACTATTGGCTACTGCAAATTGAAATAGCCAATCGGAATCTAGCAATTCATTCCTATGGGCAAAAATTATTTTATTTTTTTCTATTTGGCTCCGTGTCAGAATAAAGGAAAAAAAGAAAAAGCAGTGTTTCTCTCCTGGGCGTCCGGGAGCGGGAGACTCCCAGAGCGCCCGGGAGAGTTTTTTTTTTTTTACGGCAGCAGAACCACCGGACAATAGAAAACTGTTGGGCAGAGCTAGCTGTCATTGCTAGCTCCGCACAATCATTTTCTATTTATTTATTTTTACTTTTTTAACTAC
>NW_017307089.1:84495-84750 GCF_000935625.1 Nanorana parkeri
CAGAAGAGGGCGGGTACAATGCTAGTTTACTATTGGCTACTGCAAATTGAAATAGCCAATCGGAATCTAGCAATTCATTCCTATGGGCAAAAATTATTTTATTTTTTTCTATTTGGCTCCGTGTCAGAATAAAGGAAAAAAAGAAAAAGCAGTGTTTCTCTCCTGGGCGTCCGGGAGCGGGAGACTCCCAGAGCGCCCGGGAGAGTTTTTTTTTTTTTACGGGAGCAGAACCACCGGACAATAGAAAACTGTTGG
>NW_017307089.1:84805-139236 GCF_000935625.1 Nanorana parkeri
GACCGAGCAGAACAGCCGAGCCGAATGCCGCTCAGCGGCATTCGGCTATTCACTCACTGCTGTTCGGCATCTATACGAATAGACTGAACAGCAGCGAGTAGCCTGCCGGAGGTTCGGCTTAGCCGATCCAGATGCTGAACATCCAGTCGAACTCCTCCTGCACTTCGGGTCGGTCGAACATGCTGAGCATGTTCGGCCGACCCGAAGCCACGTGAAGCCACCCGATGTACGGCTGATTTCAGTTTGAGAATAGTGAGTGTTCCTTAAAGGAGAACTATGGGGTTAAGGCTTTTCCTTAGGGTAACGGGAGGACACAAACTAGCATCCTTCTGTCACCCTAGGCTCAGTATACCGCGAGCTGTAGCTCGCGGTATACTGAGACGCCGCAGTATACCGCAAGCTGCTGCTCGCGGTATACTAAGACGCCGCAGCTGAAGCAAATCTTGACAATTATGTCCGGATCCGCCCAGCTGAGCCAGCTGTACCCGCCCCCTTCCCCGTCTGCTCCGCCAGTCAGCGCTGGCAGATCGCAGCGGGGAGGGGGAATCCAGCCCCTCCCCTGTCACGGCAGAGAACCGTGACAGGATCAAGAGGTGAGCGAACGCCGGTATGTGTTCGCTCACCTCCCGATCTACTGAGCCGACCTGTGACAGTCTCATTGTCACAGGTCGGCTAGAACTATGAGGTGAGTGAAAAGCACTCACCTCATAGTTCTCCTTTAATTCAGACTTGTCCGCTCAATCAAGCAGTCCATTAAAGTGGAAGAAAAATAAACTACAAACAAAAAAAATGTCCCCTGGAGCTATTTATTCATACTGTGCTAGTATATACAGCATATTAGCACATTATGGCAGACTTACCTGCCAAAGCAATCCCCTCCAGCCCTGCTCTCCATCCTCGCTGGCACTTCCATCATACTCCTGGTCTTCTTTGGGATTTTGAGTCTTCAGCCACTTGATTGACTTGGCCTCTATGACATAACTCCCGTGCATGCACACAGGAGTTACTTTGCCTTGGCATGCCAAGCCTGCGCACTGAGCTTTGCATGCGTGGCTCAGTGTACAGGAAAAAAAATTATGACAGGTAGAAGCTTTTATGGCAAAAGGGGCTTACACAGTCTCTTCTCTCATAAAAAGCCTGGAAGTCTGCAACTTCCACTTTAAAATGAATGGTCTGCTAATGTACCAGAACAGACAAAGAACTGGGCATACACCACTTATTCAAATGCAGAACGTTATACCAGTGCATTACTTGTTGTGGTGCGCTGCAGTGCATATTTGTTGAAGGTACATTGTAGTGCCATTGAAAATGTATGCCACTGCAATGTGTTAATGCTTGTGTGGTGCATTGCTGTTCACTGCTGTAACGTGTACATTATCATGTGTGTTGCCGCAGCGCACCACAACTGACAGGTCTCAACGGGACCTTAATAGAGGGAAACCTACTTTTTACCACCTATATATAATATAATTTTATATAAACTGTAAACATGGCTCCTGTAGCAATTTCAGGAGTATTTTCTGTTGCAAGCACACATTCACTCATATTTTTACATTCTCTATATTACAAATTTACAAAAACATTTAAAAACATTTTTGTGAAATAATTCATAAGATGTTTTTTGTTGCTAGTACTTAGACCCCTTTTATTTAGTCTCTATATTGTATAAGCTTATACGTTTTATTTTTTTATTTTTTTGGTTTAATATTTATTTTGTCTACCCAGTGGCATTTTTATGGCATTACATAGCTGCCAAAGATCATTCATATGGGATCAATTACAGCAAACAAATCCCTGAAGTTAAATCAACTGTAGCAATACAATTCTGAGTATGGAATCAAAATTTCTAGGGAGAGTTAAACTCCGAGAACGAATACAAAGCAGGACTAAACATCTCCGTCATGACATTCTATAGCATAACTTTGTGAAATCCATGAAGATATTTTACGTTCTTTGTTTTTTGTGAAGAGCAAATTAAAGCCACATGGTTTAAGTCTGCAGCTTTTTTGCCAAGATGATGATAGTTTTATGTACTTATTATGTAATGAATGAGGCTAAAACAAGTACAATAGAACGTTACCTTCAAATGATGTATATTGCATTATTGCAAACTTGTCTATGAGTTTCTTGCTAAATTACACAAAGAAAAAAAACTATTATTATATTCTTGCAACAACCAAAAAAACTACTATTTTATGAGCCAAAGACACCTGGTGGCTAACATGCCAAATGGTATTCCCTTTTCACCAATACAAAACCACATGTCTGTATGAAATATGTTAGGTCTGTCCAACATGCTTCTGCTTTTGTGCGAACTGTAGTCTACTGTCTTCAGAGAATTCCTTTGCCAGAAGAATTAGGTTAAGGCTTTCATCCACATTTAAGTGTACTTTTGTCCTACGCTTAATTTGTTAACCAACTTAATCTTTAAAGTAATTTATTTTCTTGAAAGCTGTGTGTATGGAAGGAGCAAACTGAGGTTAGGTTTGCATATGTACTTTAGCAAAGTCCACAAATGATATGATTTATAATGCAAAATCTTTTGAATCTGCGTAGCAACGGCAACTCTAATGTAAAAGAAAAACACAAAGATCAAAAAAGATTGAATTATTCTTCTCACTCCTATTTTCTAAGAAAAAAAGTTGGCAACAAATAATGAGAGACACAAGTACTATACACTCCATACTGCATTCCATAAAGTAGGAGCATCTTATATTAAAGACCAAGTCCAGCAAGAATGTTTTTTATATTTTGAATAGAGTGTGTATGTTGCCAGTCTTTGCAGCTCTTGAAAGTATCCCAGAAAATGTACCTGCTCAACATGAACAGATACAGTGTCACGTACAAACAGTAGTATACATTATATTAATATAAAGAACAACACAAACATAATAATGAAAAACTGCACTTTCTACAAAAATAAGTGGGCAATAATTAATAAGAGTATATATATATATAAATGTGCTGCGCTAAATATTCCCCTAAAGTAAATCCAATGATTACACTAAACAGTGTCAGCTGCTGTGCTGTAAATAAGTGAATTTATAAATCGTGTGCACTGCGCTACTGCTCATAAACGTGCATAAACTTCCCAACAATGTGTACATTTTCATAAACATAAATTTTCAAACATAATAATAATCAATATGACAATATTCAATAATAGTCATTAGTAAATCGGTATAAAGTGCTTTTGTGCAAAATCCACAATGTGACAATGATCCTCTGAAATAAAGTGCTCCAAACTCCCGATGAGTTAAGGTAACTGAGAACACACTCACCAGAGATCCATGACCATATAACTCAATGGTCAATAAACGTAATTGTAGTGAGTGTCTTTCCATTGACAATTGAGTTATACCGTATGGTCATGGATGTCTGGTGAGTGTGTTCTCAGTTACCTTAACACATCGGGAGTTTGGAGCACTTTATTTCAGAGGATCATTGTCACATTGTGGATTTTGCACAAAAGCACTTTATACCGATTTACTAAGGACTATTATTGAATATTGTCATATTGATTATTATTATGTTTGAAAATTCATGTTTATGAAAATGTACATATTGTTTGGAAGTTTATGCACGTTTATGAGCAGTAGCGCAGTGCACACGATTTATCAATAATTAATAAGAGACACAAGTAACGTGCACTCCATACTGCATTCCATAAAGCCCTAATGTAGCACGAACGTTTATATATTAAAGCCCTAATGTAGCACGAACGTTTATATATTTTGGATAGCGTGCAGAAGAGTGTAGAAGAGGTCTGTCTGTATTAGGATTTGGGAGATTTATCCTTACTACTTGTCTTTTTTAGTGATTTAGACAGAACAGGAAGCGAAATGTAAAAAAAATATTAAAAGTTCAGATTCAGTGGAGCACATGATATTTTTTACTGCCAGTCTTCTGTTTCAATATTTATTTGTTTGCTCAAGCTCCGTGTATGATAACAATTTGGAAACAACTGTCAACCCCAAGGCTCTATAGTACCCTGTAAGGCAAAGGAGCCAACATAAAACAGTTTATCAGGGCCAGTACTCAAGGGACCAGCTGATTTTGCAGGAAGCTAAAACTTTTAAACATCAAGCAGCATCTATTGTAAGTGATTTAATCAGCATTTGAAATAGCTTAAACACCTGAATTTAATATCACTTTAAAGCTTATATAAGATTTTAGGGACTGAGTTTCAATTCATTCTAACTAAAATAATTCTACTTACTATTTTTACTCTGCATTTTCCTAATTAAATATTACTGGTGTCATATTTTGTTAAAAATGTATACATATAAATGTATGCACATACATATTTTATATTATACACATATTATACAAACACACACCAGGATGGAAGGGTGGCTATAGCAAATAATGAATAATTGTTAGCGTAAGCTTTTAGGGATAAGCTATTTGCTGTTTGCATTTATTATTACAGTATATTTGTTTTAGTATAATAACTAATATGATTTATTACACCTAATAAACACTGTGTCCATTTATAGTCACCAGTTTTGAATATATATTATTGTTTTTAAATATGCCTTGTATTGTATCAATATTGACTTCAATGCCCCATACCATGTACTCACAGCAGTCTGTTCCACCTAGCAATACCAAACAATCAGCCGTATATGTTGCCAATTTGTTCAGCTCTTCTATCTACCCATCTGCCCCAGAAAATAACTCAACATAAATAGATAGTGTTATGTACAAACAGTGGTATATATTGGAGATCATTTACAGCACTCAGTTTGCAATATTATAGCTGGAAAGACAAATATAACAATGAAAAAATGCACAGAATATGTATTATAACAACACATCATATAAAGAAAACCTTCATATGTGTTTTCTTTAAAAAAAATAAAAAAAAGCATATTAAAAAAATAAAGATAAGCATAACTATGAAAATAATAACAATCACAATTGTAATAGCAGGAGCAGCATTTGTGCTTGCCCTGTCTTGGGGAAGCAGCATTGAACAAATAACACTAAAAGACCATAAAGCAAATAACCACAATCTAATATTGAAAAGTGGGAGAAGGTCTGAACTAGTGCAGAGTTAAAGAATGCCAAGAAGAGCATAATGAGGTCAAACGCATCACACAGTGCATCAATTATTTTTGGTATGCTACACTTTGTATACATCCCATGTAGATGATGTTATGCAAATCCTAAGGACAATGACCTTGTAGTCATTCTTTGTACCAACTATGTTATGTGATCAATGGCCATGAACTGCCCCCAAACAGCTGTATGTGAGTAATGAGTGAGAAATGAGATTATGGTCAATGGATTGTATTCATGCATACATAGCATGTAGTCCAGTGTTATTAAGATTACACAAATTCTGACCTTTGAAATGCAATGATATTCTCTTTCACAAGTTGGAAAAATCTGGTAAAATATCTGTAAACGGAACCATTGATTTTCTCCTGGCTCTTGAAAACTAGTTTTGCTGTGAAAACACAACATAAAAAAATGACTTTTTCTTAAAAGAACACATGCTAATACACATCCACAGGGAATATAAATTAAGAATTTATGAATCTATTGCTCATCAGAACTTAAAGAAAGAAAAATTCAAGGCAAAATAAATCTTAACCCTTGCAATGGGGCTATACTTGGACAGCAAGGATTAAATGCTCGTTTTGGTCTAGGGGGCAAAAATGCTCACCCGATCCTCAGTCCTGCAACAGTTAACGCTCACCTCTCTTCCCCTCCACTCTAGATGTGGTATGTCCCTCAGCCTCCTCATGGACAAGCATCAGACATGATGACTTCATGGTCCTTAGACTGCTGGAGCCTGGGGGAGGATGCAGGAACCGGTTTAGCAGTCAGGCAGGACTGAGGATTGGGTAAGTATGCTTTCTTTATTTTGATCCCTTGACCAAAACCAGCACTTAACTCTTGCAGTGTGGGGGTAGCCCCACTGCACAAGTTAATTTGAAAAAAATCCCAGAGTACTTCTTTAAAGCGTATCTAAAGTCAAATACAAAAAGTTATATATTGCAACTTACCAATCCTTAGATGTGGCAGGTATACTAGTTTTCTTTAAAGTGACATTAAACCCTCAGATTTTTTAACATAAACCAATACTGTAATGTGTGCCTTACTGTAATCCATGGTGGTTTGCCTTCTCTTTGCTGCTCTTCCTTTTAAATCCTCATGTCTTCTCATGCTTGGGGAGAACTTCCCTTTTCAGCTCAGGGCCTCTTCCTGTAGTGATGGCTCAGGTTACAAGCCTATACAAACCTATACACAGACACCGTGTATCCATTCCTGAGACAAGGCAGTCTGCTGCAAAACAGAAGTTCTGCCCAGCATGAGAACAGATACAAATTTAAAAGGAAGAGCAGCAAAGAGAAGGGAAACAACCATGGATTACAGTAAGGCACACATTACAGTATTGTTTTATGTTAAAAAATCTGAGGGTTTAATGTCACTTTAAGGCTATATTTTCTGCAAGTACAGCAAAAATACTTGTTGATCCTGGCTGAAATGTAGTGTCCTTGTAACTTTCTTTGCACTGAATGGAAATCTCAAACAATGTTATGAGCTTTTCCAGCTATCAATTGTGATCTCCAGAATACCCCCCATTTAACTGACAAGGCTGCTCCTCTATAGATACAATGAAGTGTTGTCACTCTTGGACTAGAAATGTGTTACTGACAAGATCATTGGGTAATAATAAGGAAAAAGAAAACTGAAAAAAATAATGCTCTTGTTCTTGGATTTACATACATATTTGGGCTTAAACAGTAAGGTAATGCAAAGTGCATCTAGGATGACCAAATTGCAACCCATCTTTCAGCTGACAAAAGTAAACTGGAAAGTAAAGTGGAATCTAATTAAATCCTATCAATGAATGGACTTTCTCATGCTCATTTGCTTTACAGTGCCTTATATAACATGCTGATTACATGTACATTGCATGTATTTGTATTTATCCAGATGTTGCTAGATGCCCTTTCTTCTATCATTTCTAAGGTAGCAGCACCTAAAGTCTCCTTTCATAATACTGCAGCAAAAGCATAGTTTTCACACAAAATATTATTATTATGTGAAAAGCTCAGGTGTTTCCAGCCCCCTGGGTTGACTTTGTTTTTAATTTGCATGTAATTATCATGTCATGAACAGAAGCAGTATGCATTGCCTGATGAAGGGGATCCCTTGCGACCCCAAAACGTTGGTTGTTTGTTACTATGATGCACGTCAATAAATATACTTTTTTTGCTTACTAAATCTGGAGTGCCGGTGTCTCTGCTTCTGTTCATGATTGTTACGGCTGCCACCCGTTGACTACCGCAGCACCCATTTTCTGAAGGGATTTTTGCGGTCAGGAGTGCGATGGGACTATGGACTTTCGAATTATCATGTAACACACAGAACAAAACAGATGGGAACTGAGTAACTTTGACCCCGTTCTTTCCCCAGACTGCTCTAAGATAAGCGTATAGACCAGAATGTGCTTGGCTGCCAGTTATGTGCTGCCTTATAAGAAATTATACACAGTTTTTCAAAATCTTCTCAGAGGGATGACATGATCTGGGCCTGGCATCCAGGGCTGTTGAGCCATGATTCATATGAATTCAAAAATGGTAGCATAGTCATAACATTCATATTCTGCTTCAATAATACTTTATTCTCACTGTTGCCTTGCATGTTCTTGTCCTAATGAAAGTTAAATTCTTTAAGAAAACGTCATAGCAGACTTAATGACAGAATATGTGTTACTTGATTTTATCATTGAAAACATTTGTTATGCAATCCTTTTTTATATATGTGACGCATTACATAGCATGTTCTTTTGGCCACATAACATATGCAAAGTCCTCTTCTCCTTTGTGTCTGTGACTTAATCCACTCCTAAAAGTACTACAAATTAAAATTGAACACGCAAATATAAAGACACAAACAAAAGCAGATCTGTATTCCTTAACATGTCCCTAAATTTAGATCTGACTAGATTTGACTTTGTGTCAGCCTCTTGCTAAGCAGCACATGGAGACAGTCAGTTATGCTACAGTGCAAGGAACCTGCTGATAGGAAGTGAGAGCAGAGTGACAGAGAAATTAGTTCATCAGCGTTTTGCTTCTCTGTTTACTGTCCAATCACAGGCTGGAGGTGGGAAGGAGGACTGTAAGGGCCCACTTCCCACCCCACACTTTGAGGTGGGTTATTGCACATGCATTGAGGCACATGTTAGCGTGTGTCAAGTTAAGGCAGCCCATTCACTATGAACGAGCTATCAACGCATCACAACGGATGAAAAAATGCATGACGCCTCTTATTTAGAAGTGCAACGCACTACAACACATGGCATAGTGCGAAGTGGTATGTTATGCATTGCACTCTACTATGCAGTGGGTTGGGGTGCCATTTCAAATGAATGGCACATTAACACACATAGAGCAGGTGCTTTGCTGTACATTACCACAATGCACAAGTGTGAATGGGCCCTAAAAGTTACTAAACTGCAGCAAGGAAAAAAATCAGGTCAGGGCTTTGCTGTGTGGAAGAGCTGTGTAAATCTCAGGACTGGATAAACAGATAGAAATTATTTGGCACATAAAACTGTTCTCTTATATGTATGTAATCTATGTATCAGGCTTTTATGGCTGGAGTTCAGCTTCAACTATACTGTAACAAGGTGCTGTTTGAAAAGGTAAGCTCTTCTATTCCAGTGTACCCAGGTATGATGAAAGTTAACATGCAATGCCTTGTATCAGAATGACTTCCAAAAGTATCTTTATAGATATTTATACTATTTCTTTCATTATAGCTAAGTCGTTATACTGCAGTATTTGCTGGCATCTATACTTGTAGATTTGATTGTAGATTTCAGATAATTGTTCCATTTTATTTAGATCATGGGTTAAATGGGTTAGATGAAAGCTGCATTTTGGATATTTGCTAGGATTGATTCAAATTACTATACATAGAGGGGAATTTATCAAAACTGGTGCAGACAATAACTAGAGCAGATGTGCATGGCAACCAATCAGCATTTCTCTTTAATTTTCAATTCTTAACTGAACAAACTGAAGAGAGAAGCTGATTGGTTGCCATGCACATCTGCTCCAATTTTTGTCTGCTCAAGTTTTGATTAATTCCTCCCATAATGTCTCTCCTTACCATAGTCACAAGCAATTTCATGTCTTGGCTGTAGCAAATGCAATCGCCAAATGAATGAGCAGTGCAGAGTTAATCTGAAGGTGCTATAAAAATAATATATAATAATTTGGCAGCCATACAATTACAAACGTGAAACATGATGATCTAATAGTTCTACATTTCCTTTGCTAACATACTGTAGAAAGCCAAGTAACATGCAGCACATAATAAAAGCAGAAAACAGAATGTGACATGTAAAATGCACTGTTAGCTAATGGTCTATCAGTTGAGGTATGCAAGTGTGTGGTGATGAATTACTTTGCCTGCAGCAATGGGACTGACATTTGAACCAATAGGTGAATTACCTTTAGTTATCGGCCATGAGAACAATGCCACTGACACACTTTTGGAATGTTTTCCACATTTGTTGTACATGTGAATTATCTTTAGTTAGCAATTCATGCTATGTAAAAGTACATCCATAAATATAGTCCTATCAAGTTAAATATGGTGATCTTCTAGTTTGCCTATTGCACTGAAAAAAGCCTATATTTTAGAAATATACTTCACTAGCATGTGCACATACTGTATGTAAAATAGAGAATAGAGTAATCGGTTGAAATTGAATACGAGCTATCACCTAACTGTACAGCCATTCATGTGGTTATACAAGCACCCAAGCACACCCTCAGAAGATCTTTCCAGTGTACCTAAGATGTTCCTGGGTCATGCAGACTTAATATCTAAGTATAAAAGTAGAAATTCCAACTCTTTCTCCTTCTGGCAGCATGAGATGTTCTAAAGCTATCAATGGTATTTCTAGCCCAGATACTGAATAACTGCTCAAAGAATTTCCATCCAAACTGCAACTTAAATGATGTGTCCTACTGTCTCTGTTATCTAGCAGCTGCCTGTGAGCAAGGAAGGAAAGTCTCTGAACTGTCATGATCTATGATATAAATTGATGGTACCCACCTACGAGTATGTAGAAAACCTAACTTTGGCAGGTATTAAAGCCTTTATAGTTTAGCAACCATGAGGTTTGAAGAGAAGATTAGATGATTCTACAGATAAGGTAGAAAACCCAGTGGCGAAACTATCGCCATAGCAACCCAGACCGCCGCTACGGGGCCTGGAGCACAGGGGGGCCCTGCCAGGACGAGGAACAAAGGGGTCCCCCTGATGCCGTGCGGGCCACTTGGGTCGCTATGGCTTTGCAGTCTGCTGGCTGTCACTGGCAGCTGTGAGGAGGAACACGCAGGTGTCCAGATCACTGACAACCTGTTCCTCCTCACAGCCGCTGCATGAGTCTGCATTGCAAGTCTCCAGATCAATGTGCTTTGCAAAAGTGCTGTAACACTTGCAGAGCTCTTGCTAAGACTTGCAGGACTCTTGCTGTAGACTTGCCAAGCAAATTTGCTACAAATTCAAAAAGTGTCAACTAGAACTTGTGCTGCAAGTGTTCTGCAAGTCTACAACTTGCCAGGAATGTGTGCAGCAAGTTAACAAGAATTACAATTGAACCCTGCCACACATTTGTGGCAAGTTATCCTTGCTATCTGGGAGAGGGGCTCTGCAAGGGGCGTAACTAGAAATCGCAGGGAACCATACAAAATGTTGCTAAAAGTAGCCACCCTCCAGAAGGAAGGACAGTGTCAGCATGAATCCAGAGATAATTTGAGGATCTACAGCTGAGTGATACAAAGAGGCATAATGGGATTTGTAGCTTTACCTCAACTGGCATGCCAGGGTTGGCTAACACTGGTCTAATTGGTCTATAACATCACATTTTTATCCTAAATGTAATTCTGTATGAGCAATTCCCCTCCACCACACAGTAGTGCAAGTAACATGACACTGTGAATAAAATGACATTGTGAACTGTGAGATTGCAGATATAATGCAGTGATCATTCCCATTCCCCTTCCTTTCTGAAATCTGCAGCCAGTACACGTGTGCCCACTTTATTCTGATTGGGGGTTGGCGTCCAGTTGTAATAATTATTAATTAAACACACATAAAGATTAAGCTAAAGTTTTTAGGTTTGCTTTCATTCGTCTTTAAAATAAGCCCTTCAAATGAATCTGTCTTCAAGTTGCAGAAGATATACATTCACACATGCTTTTGTTATAAGTCTTATAACCCTCTCCAAGCCCCATGACCTTTCTGTACGCTAACAAGACGTGTAGGGGTCTGCTTTTAGTTTTGTCAGACTGAATGCTGTAAAGTTGGCTGTTGCACCACACTGCTTAACAAAAGGAATCCCATCATTTTTGGGGGGCCCATTCATACCTATGAAACACACTTTCATGCGACTTGGAAAATGTTGCAGGTGCTTCTTTGGGTGCGACATGCATTTTCCTGCATTTTAGTGCATGACAAGAAGCTAACATCCATACAACCTAATTACACCTTGGTGGGCCAAAACAAAAACACATAACGTATGAAAATACATTACAAGCCCATTAAAACATAAAAAAAGGCAACAAAAATCCATTTAAAATTCATTTGAAGGCAAATGCACAGGTGTGACTAGAGACTAAGGGCCCCTTCATACAGGTGCTCTGTGTTAACGCAGGTAGGTTAACGTATATTACAATGTGCGTTAACTTTATTCAGCTTCATTTGAATGGACTTGTAGCACACCAAGATGCAAGAAAAAAATGTACCTACGAGTACAGTACTTTGTACAATGCAGCGCACCATAAGAAACGGAAGTGTGTTGCCATGGCACTGCATCGCACCAAAGCACATGGCGCGTTACTGAGCGTTGCAGTAATGTGTACAAAAAAGTGCACCACAGTAGCTCACAACTGTCAAGAAAGAAATATGTGGGTTGCCACTGCTGGCCTCCATATGGAATATTTTGTTGTCTGGCAGTTTCTGTTACAGATCACAGATTTTGTTGTCTGGCAGTTTCTGTTACAGATCCAGGACAAGCATGCAACAAATGCAAAACGTAGAAGGAAAGTCAGAATTCCTTACCCCTATACTTGTTCCTGGAAGGTGATTCAGAAAATATTGAAGCCACTATATCAGCATAAAAGCTAGGCTACTAGCATCTCTAAAGCGAGGTCAGCAATGGTAGCCCTAACATTTTACTCAGGACAAATATGCTTTAAATAATTTTCAGGTTCTTGTATTACTGTGTTGTGTTTGTGTGTGTGTGTGTGTGTAGTTCATCTTTACCCATTTAGAAATGGTTAAGGAAATGTTCCTCATTATTATAATTTACTATCATGTGTTATTGTTTATTGCTATGCAGAATGAAGAGACTGAAGCCAATCTCCTTCATACAGGAACATCTCTTGAACAGCTAAAAGTGAACTTTTTGTTTAATAAATTATATGCATACAGATTTATCAGCAGTGATTACAGATTCCATAGGATCAAATAGGAGCTTCTCTGCAGATCGCATAGATCTGCATACACATTGAGGTTGATTTGAATGAAAACTTGAAATGCAATTATGTGTTTATAAAACAAAAATTTAATGTATTTGTAAATCATTTTTTTCTTAACCCTTGCAGTGGGGCTACCCCCACACTGCAAGGGTTAAGTGCTTGTTTTGTCTAGGTGCTAAAATAGCAAAGTTAAACTCACCAGAAGTTCCAAGCTGGCCAACTGTCACAGTGCTCCCTCCAGCCTGTCTCCTTTTCCGCTGCAGCATTCGAATTTTCCTCAGCGTCATCACATCTATACACATTGTATAGACGGGATGATTTACAGGTCCTTAGACTTCTGCAGTGGAGGGGGAAATAGGCTGGATGGGGCAGTCTAAGAAGAAGCCGGCTCAGAGCATTGGGTAAGTATAACTTCTTTTTTTTTAACCTAGACAAAAATGAGCAGTTGACCCTTGCAGTGGGGCTACAGTTTTTTTTCCCCTGGAGTTATTCTTTAATGCAACTAATGTAATTACCTTAAAGGAGAACTATGGGGTCAGTGTTTTTCCCCATAGTGCTCCTTAGGGTAACGGGAGGACACAAACTAGCGTCCTCCCGTTACCCTAAGCTCAGTATCCCACGAGCTACAGCTCGCGGTATACTGAGCTTAGGGTAACGGGAGGACACAAACTAGCGTCCTCCCGTTACCCTAAGCTCAGTATCCCACGAGCTACAGCTCGCGGTATACTGAGCTTAGGGTAACGGGAGGACACAAACTAGCGTCCTCCCGTTACCCTAAGCTCAGTATCCCACGAGCTACAGCTCGCGGTATACTGAGCTTAGGGTAACGGGAGGACACAAACTAGCGTCCTCCCGTTACCCTAAGCTCAGTATCCCACGAGCTACAGCTCGCGGTATACTGAGCTTAGGGTAACGGGAGGACACAAACTAGCGTCCTCCCGTTACCCTAAGGAGCACTATGGGGAAAAACACTGACCCCATAGTTCTCCTTTAATGTGACTTGATTGCAGCCCCTTAAAATCCCTTGTACAGCAGCACTAGCAGAGGGAAAGGCAGTACTTGGAAGCAGACAATTGTCCAGAATGACTGTCTGGAAGGGCTGTCTAAATCTCGGGACTGGATGGACAAAAATACAAATCCTTTTGCCCAGATGTCTTAAAGGACTGTGTAAATCTAATGGCTGAATGGAGAGAAATAAGAATCCTTTTGCAGGCTGTGTGAAAAGGGCTGTGTAAAGCTCAGAACCGGATGGACAGAAATACAAATCCTTGTACAGGCTGTCTGAAAGAACTGTGTTAATCTCAGGACTGGATGGATAGAAACACAAATCATTTTGCAGGCTGTCTGGATGGGCTGTGAAAATCTCAGGTACAAAAGCTTTTTCATGTAAAACAAATCCCATATATGTTTTTCAACAGTGTATTTAGGTGTTTGCCTGGCGTTCATCTTTAAAGAGATATTAAACTCAAAATGTTTTTAACCTATTTAAAATGCTGATGAAATCACTTACAATGGCTGCTGCTTCTTGATGTTTAGTTTTAGTTTCCTGCAGAATCAGCTGGCCCCCTGAGCACTGGCCCTGATATTCTGTTTTAGGGTGGCTCCTCTACCTTGCTGGGTCCTATAGAGTCACCCTTGTTTGTGCTAGTAAGTTGTGTGTGTGTGTCTCCCTATACACACAGGCACAGCAAGGTAAGCCACTCCCCTGCTCCCTACTTCTCACTCTTGCTTCCTCTTTCCTCCCTCTTCCCTTCTCCAAGCTAGTAGATGGGCAGTTGCTGCAGACTGTGATGTCTCTTGTGATCTTGTACTGGAAGTTCAGGAAAGCAGAGGAGAGAGACTTGGAGGCAGTTATTTGTAAACATGATGACTGCAAGTGTTTGTGCAAAAATGTAAAGAAACACTTTGCCTGGCAATATATATTTGTTTGGTCTGGATTCATTTTGAAAACATTGAGAGTTGAATACTACTTTAAGGCATGGACTGTTCACTTAATGGAAGTTCACTCAATATAGTAAATAAGGAGGACTTGTGTTCACATTAATCAACCAATCATGCTAGCAGACTGATTGTTGTTTTTTTTTCTTTCCTTTACATGAGTCATTATTAATATTGAACATAGTTTAGATTATTTACAAACATAAACTTTGCATGTACATATGTACATTTTGCTAAGTGAACTTTTTTTTTTTAGGAAAACTCTTATATATCCAAAAGTACAGCAACCTGCCCAAAAAAATCAATGTTTTTCAGCCCCACCGGATTCACAAATCGATTACCCCATCTCCATTAGTATTACAAAATCAGCCAAAAATGTTTATGTCTCTGGAAACTGAATTTCTACAAGAGCTGTACAGCTGCATCTGCAGATTTATTATTAGCTCATATTCGCCTTATCTATTTTTATCCCAGCCATCGTAGTATAATGATAACAACAGCACTTTTACCTCCACCTTGCTCGCATTTACAATTCTACAAGCAAGGAACTTCCACTTTCCTCAAATACTTTACTTTTTTCCAAAGCCCACAATCATATTTTTCCTTTAAAAGGAAAAATCCACACAATCCGCTGCTTTTATTTCTAACTGCCTCTTCGACAGTGTTTAATAGTAACCAGAATATGATTACATAAGCAATCTGATATTATTACACATATGCAAATCAAGGGAAACATTTTTGGAGAGAGTGTCGTCATGTCTCCACCCTCCTAAACTTAGCTGTTGTCAAGTTACAGCCCCTGTCACTGGAAGGAGAGAAGTTTAAACTCAGCTACCTTGCTGAGTGTTTCATACCAGCATCTCTCTCATTGTGCTGGGGACTTGGAATCATGATGCCAAGGGTCTTTTTCCTGTTTCTCTGTGGAGTTATTTCTGCACATCTTGGATATGCACAGAAGCTGCCAAAAGGCAAGTAGATGGAAAAGCAAAGCAGGTTTTAAATGACTCTACTTAAAAATGAATTCTGCAACCTTTTCTTGACAGTTCATTGCTCTAGACAGGTGATGTAATGTGCAATGTTTTATGGCTGTGTATTGCAGCTCTAAAAGCTTTAGGTTTTGATCCCTACCTGGTCATGTAATATGCTGATCTGGCTATTTCCTCTATTACTTTGCTATGCACTGTTCTGTCTCATCATATCTTAAGGTTTTGCTGGCCGACATGGGTTGCATGCACATATCTATATTGTTAGATGGCTGTTACTATACCCCAGGGGTAGGCAACGTTGGAACTCCAGCTGTGGTGAAACTAAAATTACATCATACCTCTGGGAGTCATGTCTGTGGCTACCAGTAGTCTTGCAGTGCCTAATGGGACTTATAGTTCCACAACAGCTGAAGTGCCACGGCTCTGATCCCTACCTGATCATGTAATCTTCTGTTCTGGCTATTTGCTCTATTACTTTGCTGTGCACTGCACTGTCTCATCATATCTGAAGGTTTTGCTGGTTGACATGGGTTGCATGCACATATCTATATTGTGAAATGGTTGTTTTTATACCCCAGTGGTAGGCAGCGTTGGCACGCCAGCTATGGTGAAACTACAAATTCCATTATACCTCTGAGAGTCATGCCTGTGGTTGTCAGGAGTCTTCCAGTGCCTCAATCTAGTTCCACAACAGCTGAAGATTCAAGGTTGCCTACCCCTGTTTTACCCTATTGAATTAATGTGCACAGATTAGCAAAACACAGACACTCCCACCTCTTCTTTTTTTGGCAAATGGTAATCGTGCAGATAAAACAGCTGGAGTGTCAAATAAAAAATTCTGCATCTGATATTGTTTGGCTTTGTTGCGTTTGGCGTGTGTACTTTTTCCACTTGTGTCCGATTTAGAACCATATTAAGGTCAAGTCCCTAATTAGTATAATCGTGTGTGGGTTGATGCTGGAACATGTTGGAAGTCATCTAAGTCTTCTGTCATTTATTACCAGGACGCTGCCATCAGGACTAGTAAAAGTTTAGGGACACATGTTTCTTAATTCTTGACTGAGTTCCAGCCTAGTGCAGCTAGGGATACTTTACTGGAGTTGTACTGTATCACTCAGATGACATAACATAGAAAGGAAGATTCAGTTTTCTATGTGGAATGGCTGTGATGTAGATTTATTGGTGAACTTTGTGCTAAGAGAATATTCCAACAGTCAGTGATGCAGTATTTTGAAATCTTCATGTAAAAACGGCATTATCAAAATGAAAGGAGTAAAACATAAATCAAAAGTATCAATGTGATTAAAGTGTATCAAAGCTCCACTGTTTTAAAGCTGAACTCTGGGGATAAGACAAAATTTACCCTTGCAGTTGCCCAACACTCCTCCCCCGCACCACAAGGGTTAATTGCTCATTAAGTCCAGGTGTATAGGATTAAGGGAGTGATACTTACCTTATTTGCTGCTTTTAGCTGGCCATACACCTATATATTATCTACAGAATTTCTATGGTCAGATGGAAAAAGTGCAACAGATTCATCCATCTACGCTAAACTGTGTGGATGGAGGAATCTCCCACTGGGCCAAGCTTCAGTATCTTGCCAGTCGGCCTTCTGGCTGTCAAATACCTGAACAATCTGATTGGATGCAGGCATTGTTCAGGTGAGAGCCAACGGGGCCGACTAGCAAGGAAGTGAAGCTTGGCCCAGTGGGAGATTCCTCCATCCACACAGTTTAGTGTAGATGGAGGAATTTGTGCATGTGAGACCAGTCCGGCAAAGCCTCCTCCATGTAAAATGCAGGGTCAAACGTCCTGCATTGCATGTGATGACGCTGAGGGACCACCCACAGCCCATAGCATCAATGAGAAGAGGAGTGCACAGGAGCCTACCGCATCAAGGAGGTAGGTAAGTATTACAGTCTCTTCAACTCCCTCTAAGACTCAACAAGCATTTTATACATGCAGTGCAGGGGTCCTATTGCAAGGGTAAATAATGGGTAATTCCGGGGGTTCAGCTTTACGCTTTGGATTGGGTATGAAATGATTAGAACTGTCAAGTTTTTTTTTGCTGCCTGTATTCTCACTGGAGGGTGGCACCATCTCTATTTCTCCTGGTGATAATTGACACCAAGATAGAAAATTATAGAAATATTACGGAACAAGAAATATTTTTTTTTACAAAAGAGAGGAAACCTACACAAACACGTGAACACCCCTTCTAGTGACAACTGTCTGAGAGGGATTTCCCCTTCATCTTGGAGAGATAGAGAAGGAAAGTCTTCTCAATAAGAAGCTGTCAAAAATAAAACTTAATAAGTTTTATCCTTTCCCCACTCTATTCCAAACTAAGAAAAACATTTTTGGTTTAAGAGATGCTTAGGGATTTAACTGGAAAGTCAATAGAAATGTATGGAAATGTTGTTATGGAGCTTATTTACACATACGGCAACAACTCAGTCTTTACTGCTAGGGATAATAATTGCTGAAGCAGAAACAAGGAATGTGAAAATGCAATTCATCTGTTAATTCACTTTTAAGCTTGGTTGGCAGTACACTAAAATACAAAGTCTGGTGCTGGATCCAAGATGGTCTTCGCTGAATCCAGTCAGGTGGAAAATTTGTTTTTGCACTTCTGATTGGACACAGTGAGGAAATGAGATGCTCAATGGTAACAAAATTATCTTAGTAGACTATTTTTTTTTTAATGTTTGGATAGGTCTGACCTTTACTGGAGAGAAAGGTTTTATCAGGTCTGTAGAGCTGCTGATATCAACAAGATATGAACTGCACGATGTCAGGACAGCTTCTGATTGGTGGGTCATATCCTTCACCTGACAGGAAGTGGACAATGTCATGCAGGCTCCTGTTTTGCAGTTCATATCCCTTACTTGACAGGATGTGCACCATTCCAGGCCATCTTTTGATTGGCAGCTCTTATCCTTCAGCTGAGAAGAACTGCATATTGCTAGACTGCCAGCAAATCAGATGATGGTCTGCAATAGGCAGGCTTGTATTGTCAAACTTGTCAAGGAGCACCTGCATCCTAGCAACCTAGGATGCTAGCCAGGAGGGGCTGCCTTCATCATAGCAACCAAGGACGCTAGGCAGCAGGGGCTGTCAGGTGGCTGCCTGGAAGAGTCCCGGGATTCAAGATGGGGCAGCGGATCCCGGGATTCAAGGTGAGGGGTCAGGGGGGAGTGCGCGCGGGGGGGTGCGGGCGGACGCGAACGAGCACATATAGACAATCGGCTGGCTATGGAGCCGCTGATCGCCTATATGTGAAACACCCGGTAACGGGTGTGTGCAATGGTCGGGTCTTTTCTGCCTGTGCGTGCCCGCTAGGGGGCGCGTGCGAGCAGAACAATAATGCCGTCTGGCGACGGCAACCCGCCAATGCTGCAGTGCCAAGAGGTTAATGTAAATCAGTGTTTTGCGCAATATCACGCGGCTCAATCCGTGCAATAAATCGCCTAGGTGTGCACCAGCCCTAAACAGACCCTGACACACACTCCATTCAGGTTCCTGCACAGTAACACTGTGCACTATGCTGCTGTGCAGTGACCTGTGGTGGTATCCAGTGTGCTGTGGTAAAATGCAGCATGATTGTACATTGTTTTCTATGTGTCCTTGTGGTGACCTGCATTGAACCTGTGTGGTAAAACGCAGGTCACTGGAGTATGTGTAACGGGCCCTGATACTACTTAGAGGATTGCCCATTTTCTTGTAAAACAAGTTGTACTTTTTACGTTACAAACATTATAGGTTTCCCAGGAATTCAACGCTTTCGACAGTGTCAGATTCTTGTGTCTGCCTGTCACAATTGCTGCTAGTTGATTCTTCTACTTCAATGTCTGGACTTACAAATGGATATGTTTTAGATATAATGAGGAAGTTGGTATTTGTTTAAGTAGTACTGATACATTTTGGAAACAGTGTGGTCACTAGTGGTCGCTAGTAGGGATGCACCGATACCACTTTTTTAAGACCGAGTATGAGTGCCGATACTTTTGATCAAGTACTCGCATATACCAATTACCGATACTTTTTCTTAAAGGGACAGGTCAAATTTTTTCTAAAGCAATACAAACTAATGCTTTAAGGTCACTTTCTTAATATTATGATTCATGAGATGACGAGGGAGCATGACGCCGGCTTCCCTGCCAATCAGAATGCCGGGCGCTGCGCCATTACATGGTGCCCAGCTTCCGGATTTGCTAGCTTCCTGACCAATCGGGAAGCTGGGCAGCACGTCATTGCACGCTACCCGGCTTCCTGATTTGGCCGGGAAGTCGGCTCCATGCTCTCTCATCACAAGTGACGAGAGAGCATGGAGCCGTTTCCTGGCCAATCAAGAAACCGGGCAGCGTGTAATGATGCGCTGGCCGGCTACCTGATACAGGAAGTACTCGTGCTAGGTATCAGAGCATTTGGGCGAGTACGAGTACTCACCCAAATACTCAGTATCGGCACCGATACCGATACTAGTATCGGTATCGGTGCATCCATAGTCGCTAGTATGGATAACATTCATAAATCCTTTATCTGGGTCTTGCAGATCCTTCTCACAACTGACTCATCTGGGAATGCATGAATATGTCTGGTAGAAGCTGGGCTCCTGAAATTATAGCACGGTTCTATTTTTTTTTTATTACAGCAGAACTGAAAATGTATCTGCAGTTTTTCTAAAACTCCTTCTGTCCTCTTAACTAGGGTTGCACAGATACCAAGTACAGTACTCGGTACAAGTACATGTACAACTTGCAAGCAGTAAATATCAATCCTACTATCAGAGCTTAACCTCCTTTCAGGAAACTGGCCTGCACTGCTTGCTTAAAAGGGAAGGTTAGCAATAGAACACCACGGGCACTGTCTGTTCCTATTGACAATAACTGCATTCAATTTTGTATTTCCAAAGCAGCTGCACTCCATGGGTTCTCTTGCATAAAAACAGTTTTTATTGAAATAAATCAGCAAATACACATCCATTCGGGCTTAATGATAGAGATAAAGCTATTCCTGGCGATCCCCCCGCTGCCAACGTGTTCCTTACTAATTAATAGGGAACTACAAATCACAGCTATTATTTTTATATATACATCTTAACGCACTAATGCGATACAAACAACATGGCCAGGCATACTCACATTTCCTAACTGAAGCAATGCATGGATGCACTAACTGTGAATCCGCATCATTATATACGGCTGAAGTTCTTAGAGTATTGCTACATTGTATGCCACAAACATATTGTACTTTGTATCGAGATTCAATGTTTCACTTCTCTATTGCTTCGGTTAGGAAATGTGAGTATGCCTGGCCCTGCTTTGCTGCCTTTAGATGTATATATGAAAGCGATTGATGTGATTTGTAGGGGTCACTGGAACTCCAGGATGCTGATCAATATGCCTTTATTGACGCATGCTCAGTATCACATAACACAACTTTTTGGGGCCACACAGCTTCACTGTTTTTCCTGAAAAAGAGGACCCAGCATGGCCCTGAGACGTTGTGTTATGTGATCACATCAGCTATATCGCCTCAACACAGCAGAGCTAACTATTCAGAGTCTTCTATTGCAGGGATCATTCTTTGGTATTTTTCTAGTCACCCAGAACAAGCATGCTCTACTGTAAATGAGTGCAAGCACAGTGTCATAACTCCTTATCTCTACTTGTTCCAGGTCACTAACTCAGAAAACATTAAAGCCAAAGCTTATGTTTAATAGCCAAGAAACTAGCATTCTCAAAAGAAGAGTTCAGCAATGGCAGCCACCATGATTCTTACATGACCGAGCCTCTTAAATAGTTTACTATTTATTATAACAAACTTATTGCATACCCCTTTGGGCTTATTCATTCTAATGCAGTTTAAAGCCGCTTCCAATGCAGTTTACAGGACAGAACCTAAGTTTACTTTCCATGTTTTCCAGTGACCCCATACATATCACTGCATTGCAACATAGTAAATGTAGCAGTCTGTACACATTCCGGTAACAACAATTAAAGGAATCCTTTGAAGAGTGTATTTCATTAAATTCTTGGATGCAGTTAAAGCAGTAGGTCAAGTGTTAACTAACGGTTTTAACTTCTTTAATGTGAACAGATCCTGTACTGTGGCTTGTAGATTTGGGTTCAAAACAAACCAATAGTTGCAGAAATGATAAAAATTGCAAAACAATCAATACTTGACTGATTCTAAGTATTACAGAAATAGTATACACATATTTGGTAATATTGCCACAGGATCCAAAAGGACAAAGCTGACATAATACAGCACGGAATTAGTGCCTTGGAGGCAGAATTGATTACATAGTTACATAGTTAGTCAGGTTGAGAAGAGACACAAGTCTATCATGCTCAACCAATATAACAATAAACAAATTAATACATTTAAATCCTTAAAACTAAAATCCTTGATCCAGAGGAAGGCAAAAAAAATGATTCCTGGTCTCCTAAGGCAACCGGGTATTTCCTGGATTAACAATCTATGGTGTTAGTACATAAATAGTATTAAATAGCTGTATTTTGCATTTAGAAACACATCCAACTTTTTAAAAAGAACAGTTAACTTAGTGGGCTAGGAACTAAGCCTAGCTCTTGGGAAAATGTGTTCCACATTTTCACAGCTCTTACTGTGAAGAACCCTTTTCCGCCAGACAAAAGAGTGCCACTTGTCCTATGCAATACTTTAAAAGGGGAAAACTTTGCGCCAAGTTCACAATATAAACCATTTACATATTTATACATGGTGATCATATCTCCCATAATTGCCTCTCTTTATTGGAGAATAAATTTAGTTTTTTAATCTTTTCTCATAGCTAAGGTCCTCTCATTAGTTTAGTTAACGGGTAGATCATGACACCTCCATGTCGCCCCTCAGTCAGAAGTGGCTGCTGCCTCTCAGACCTCAGATGAGACTGGCAAGAGGCATTGCAGAGTAGAGGAAAGCCTTTGACTCCTCCTCAGCTCTTCCTCGTCATATGACACAGCCAAGGTAATACTGTGAAGGACACCCTGTTGGGTGCCATTGCCTCTAAGGTCTGGTGAATGAATTCTGAAAAGAGGGGAAATTTGTGCCGTGGGCAATTTCAGCTTGGTGGGGTAGATGTTTTACTAGAAGGTGGATATTTTTGCTTGTGGAGCAGATATGTGTGTTAGTTACTACTGATCTCTAAACCGTGTGTTACATGCTACATACCTCTGCAATGTGCCTTATGTATTACTGACTTCTGCACTGTGTGTTACATACTACTGTCCCTTGAACTCTGTGTTGCATACTACTGACCTCTGAACTATGCGTTACTTACACCTGACCTCTGAATTCTGCATTATATACTACTGACCCCTTCACTCTGCATTGCCTAATTCCTGACCCCTGTGCTGTGTGTTACACATTACTGACCTTTGTATTCTTTGTTACTGACTTTTGATGCCTGCACTCTGTTTTATATACTAACAACCTCTAAACTCTCAGTTACTTACTCCTCACCCATGCATTCTGAGTTACTAACTCCTGACCCCTGCACTGCGCGTTACATAGTTCTAGCCTTTATACTCTTCATTACATATTACAAAATTTTGCATTACTTGCTCTTGACTGCTGAACTCTGCATCACTTACTACTGACCTCTGAACTCTGCGTCACTTACTACTAACCTCTGTGTTACTTAATACTGACTCTTGAAGTCTTCAAACCTTCCTTACTTTCTAATAGGAACTTGCAAGGTTATCTCTTAAAAAAAAAAAAAGCATGCTGGTGATCTTTGATCACTTCCACTTTGCTAAAGTAGATCTCTACGTCTCCAGGATTGCCTACTGCTGCTATAGACTTTAACTTATGAATGAAGTAGGTCCTTTTCTTTAAAAAAAATTCTGGATACTTCTGTAAATGAATGACCTGCCTCCTGACTTCCTGATTGGCTAGGAAGCTGGCTTCACTTGTTTCTAGGCAGCCTGGCTTCCTGACCAATCAGGAAGTGGGGACATGAGTCATGACGTGCCACCCGGTTTCCTAATTGGTTAGGAAGCTAGGCTGCCTACCAACAAGTGAAGCTGGCTTCCTAGCCAATCAGGAAGCTGGGCGGAATGTCATGACCCGCCTTCGGGCTTCCTGATTGGAGGTAAGTATCGGAGCATTTGGCCGAGTGCTTGCCCAAATACTCTGTATCGGCACTGATTCCCATACTAGTATCGGTGCATCCCTAATTGTGAGTACACTGTTTGATATTTGTGCTCATTAATTTTCCATGATGCTTATAAAACAGTCAACATAATTGTTAATAAAGTAAAAACTCAAAACACTGGAAATGAAAGTCAAAGGAATGTGCTGGGCACTGTGTACACTTGAATGTTTGCATAGTTTCTATTTTGGCAGCTTCTAAGTTACACTAGTGCTAGGAGTGCAATAATGAGATGTGATCCTTTCCAAGGTAAAAGAAACATACAGTACAATTCTCACTCATTCTGGAAGATACAGCATTGTGTGCCCAAACTATGCAGATGTTTTACATTTGACTTTCTTGTTACTTGGAATATCTCTGTGATCATATTAACTATACACTTCTGGCAGTAGAGTGAGCCTAATGTCTGACCTTCCAGTCTTGGTATGTTCTTTGGTATCGGTTGTTTCTGATAATTTGTTAACTTGGTGCAGCAGATTGCAGCCTGTAGACAGTTAAATACAGACGACAGTACCTCCTTGTAAAAGGCTACATATTTAGTGTGAAGCATGGTGTTTAGAAATAATTCTGAACTCTATAAGGGGGTTATTCACAAAGCTGTCGAAGGCAGCCGAGTGAAAAACCCAGCCGAAGTGAAGTGAGCCGAACGCTGTTCGTCTATTTTCTTCAGCCTTGTACAGCTGATTTCAGACGTACATCGGCTAAAATCAGCCGTACATCTGCATGTTTGGCTGAGCCGAAGTGCAGAAGGACTTCGAATTAGCCGAACCAACATCTGGATCGGCTGAGCCGAAGCTCCGGCAGCTCACTCGCTGCCATTCGCCCCTATTCTCATAGGCCAAACAGCAGTAAGTGAATTCGGCTTAGCTAATCTGCTCGTTACCTCCGAGGTAGCGAGCAGAATAGAAAAAAAGTGAAATGAATAAAAAAAAAATATTTTATAAATCATTACAATAATAGCAAAAAATAAATAAATATTTTAAATGGAAAAAAAAACTAAAAAATACGACGCATGCCGACCCGACCGCATGCAACTGACTCCATAATGGAGCATCTGACATATGCCGTCAAAATAAAAACAATTGGGCGGAGCTAGTGGTGACAGCTAGCTCCGCCCAACTGTTTCCTATTGGCTGTCACCTGCCAGAGTCTTCTAGCAGGTCCCGGCCAATTAATAAAAACTGGGCGGAGTTGGCCGTGACGTCGCGGCTGGCTCCACTCAATTGTTATTATTTAATGACAGATCAGCGTCCCCAGGTCATTTGGGGACGCTGATCTGTCATTACAACTGGGCAGAGCGAGCCGTGAGATCACGGCTGGCTCCGCCCAGCTGTCATTTGCGTGGAGATAGGTCACCTTCGGCCGACCTTTCTCTACAGTTTGGCTGTGAATACGGCTCAGCCGAGCCGAAGCATATGAGTTTGGCTCAGCTGAGCCGCTCGGCTGCCTATTGTGAATAGCCCGTACAGCAGCCCTTTAGTTCGACTGAACCGAAGCGAGCCGAAGGATCAGCCGAAGCTACGGCTGAATACTTCAACTCTTTATTGAATAACCCTCTGTAGTATGTTTAAAGGAAACCTTTCCTGAGAGAACACAGTGGCTACCATTGGTGACTTCTTATTCTGCAAATGCTAGGCTATCATTCTGACCCTCTGACTTTAATAATCACTAATCCAGAACAAGCATGCTATTAAAGTAGTATTAAACTCTCAAACTTTTTTTCAGTAATGAATCTAGATCGAACAAATATACATTGCTCAGGAAAGGATTGCTTTGCTTTTTTGCCCAAATTCCTACAATCATCATGTTTCTGAACTGCTGCTTCCAAGTCTCTCAGCTCCCCTGAACGTCCTGTCTAGTACAAGATCCCAAGGGATAGAGCAGACTCCAGCAACTGTTCATCTACTAGCTTGGAGGAGGGAGGAGAGGGGGCCAGGAAGTAGCTTAATTTGCTGTCTCTATCAGGGCTATTCACAAAAGGGTGAAGAGTTTGGAGAAGTCAGGAGAAGTGAACAATCTAGGCCAAAATAGCTGATTTGAAAAAAATTTCAATTCATCTCACTTTCCAGTTCAGCTATGTTGTCCTAGATTGTTCACTTCTTCTGCCTTCTCCAAACTCTTTACCCTTTTGTGAATAACCCTCTTTGTGTTTGTGGAGAGACATACAGCTTACTAGCACAGACAAGGGTGACTGCATAGCACTCTGCTTGAGAAAGGAGTCAGTCTAAAACAGGAAGTCAGGACCAGTGCCCAGGAAACCAGCTGATTTTGCAGGAAACTAAAACTTTTAAACATCAATAAGCAGCATCCATTGTAAGTGATTTAATTAGCATTTGAAATAGCTTAAAATCTTTTTGACTTTAATATCACTTTAGGGACTCTGACTTTTCTGCTCTGCACACTTGCTTCTGGTCAGTCGCTCGAAAAACATTAAGGGCAATTGTCAAGCATAACAAGACTCTACATTAAAAACTCTGACCAATGCTTTTCTTTTGCTTTCTACAAATTCGGCAAAGGTTAAAACTATTGTAGCCACCATGCCCTGTGCTCATTCTAGCTGATTTGATAGTCTGTGCTCATTTGACTTTTCCTAAGGGTTCTATTACAGTTTGCATCTGCTTGGTGCTTGGTGAAACCTTGCCACAGAGCAGAGCAACCAGTTGTGGAGTATTATGGATAACTGTTTCCCTCCAGACAATCACTAGGAGGTTCATAGCCACTGGTGCATGCTGGGGGAGGACATAAATATTTAGGGCTGTTCATGTGAGAGCCTCTTTCTCCCCCAGGCCCTTCTGCCTGGGGAGGGTGCATTATGTGTGAGCTGTCTGACCAGCAATGCCACCTGCAGGTGGCCAGGTGTCGACCCAGTCGGGGTTTGAAACTGTTTCTGGACTGGAGAACCAGGGAGGAACTTTGTCTGCTAGAGGTGCCCGCTCCAGGATGGTCTTGGACCTCAGAGAGAAGAAGCCTGGTGTCTCACCTAGGAAACTCTATGCTAGATCTGCTAACTAGCTAAGGTTCTATAATACACAGTTCCACCACAATTGGATTACTATTCTACACTGTGAAGCTGGGAATTGGTCAGTGAGTGTACAGTGACGGTCCTAGATGTTTGTAGCCCTTTACCCTCTCTCCCATTTATTTGTTGCTTTTGGAATAAAACATTAGAAACTCCTTACAGTGACTGGCACCCAATGTTACTTTTATATCCCACAAACTTGTTAAGGACTCATTCCTGAGGTAAAATGTCAGCTCTCCCTACCTCTGATGTCCCTCATATGCTCCTAGAGGTCTGGGGGGCACTACACTGTCAAGTTTTTAATACAGTCTGTTCCCCTGTTGGTGATATTTCCCTTAACTTCCTGTCCTGGTGACACTAGTACATGAATTAGAGAGTGCATGCAAGGCACAGAGAACAGTAAAATCCTGACAAAGCTTCTTACCTTCCTCACTCTATTCTTCTGTTTCTGTCCCTCTCTGAAAGACACTCCATCATTTATTGCTTTGTCTAAAAAATGTTCACAGGGACAGGGAGTAAATGCAAATGTCAGTACTGTAACACAGAGTGCAGTATTGTAACGCATAGTGCAGAGGTCAGTGGAGTAATGCAGAGTAGGGAGGCCAGCGGAGTGAAGCAGAGTGCAGAGGCCAGCGGTGTGATGCAGAGGTCAGTGGTGTGACACAGAATACAGAGGCCAGCGGTGTAATACAGAGTGCAAAGGTCAGCGGAGTAACACCGAGTACATAAGTCAGTAACAATGCAGAGTGCAGAGGTCAGTGGTGTAATGCAAAGTGCAAAGGTCAGCAGTGTAACACAGAGTACAGAGCTCAGTGGTGTGACGCAGATTGCAGAAGTCAGCTGTGTGACGAAGAGTGCAGAGGTCAGCGGTGTGGCGCAGAGTGCAGAGTTCAGTGGTGTAACGCAGAGTACAGAGGTCAGCGGTGTGATGCAGAGTACAGAGGTCAGTGGTGTGATGCAGAGTACAGACATCAGTAATAACCCAGAGGTCAGTAATAACGCAGAGGTCAGAGTGCAGAGGTCAGTGGTGTGACGCACAGTGCAGAGGTCAGCAGTGTAACCCAGAGTACAGAGATCAGTAATAACGCAGAGTACAGAGGTCAGCAGTGTAATTCTGAGTACAGAGGTCAGCAGTGTAATGCTGAGTACAGAGGTCAGCAGTGTAATACTGAGTACTGACATCAGCGGTGTGACGCAGAGTACAGAGGTCAGCAGTGTGACACAAAGCACAGAGGTCAGCAGTGTGACGCAGAGTACAGAGGTCAGTGATGTGATGCAGAGTACAGAGGTCAGTAATAACGCAGAGTGCAGTAATAACACAGAGGTCAGTAATAAGTCAGCTATGTTTCCTCATGTTCACCTGGCCTTCAGCAGCCTCCTTGATCCCTGACTTCAGCACCCACCCTCCTGCTCTCAGCCAGCCAATGGTAGCTCTGCATTCTCCCTCCCATAGCAGCTGAAGTGGGCGGAGGAAGATGCAGGTGGCCGTCAAGGAGCCCAAAACACTAAACAGGCTCTAGAATGGCAGCCAAAACACCAGCTTTTCTCCTCCTCGGCCACCTGCAGCTTCCTCTCCCACTTTAGCTACTATAGAGGGGAAAGCTGCCGTGGATGGCGGTGGCTTGTTTTTAAGTACTTTACCTCCCCTGGATCCTCCACTGGTCCTGCTGGTGGCACCCGGGACACATGCCCCCCTAGTTTTGGCACTGAATATGCTAGTGTGGATGGACCGTATGTAAGGGTTCCATGTAACACAAACTCACAGTAAAGGAAAGAAAAAGTGTCATGTCTCTATATAAACTAGTTAGTACATCAACTTAAACCTATAATCAAGGGAGTTAATAGAGTTGATGCACCACAAATCCTCTTTTCCTCTGTGACTCATAAGAGATGGCGCTTACAAAATAAACAATGAAAGTCATTTGGAAGCATTTCTTCACACTAACCCAACATTTTATTTTCTTGTGAAAAGCATTTTTTTTCTGAACAATATCTTGAACAAACAGTTCAGGGATTAAGATTACATAATTATTTGGTGACACAATAAATGTTTAGGACGTAGAATGCACATAATAATACAGGGCTGCGATATTTCAAAAGCTAATTTAGAGTAGACATTTTTTGCAGAGGCACAAACGAGATATTGACACATAGCAGATTGATAACACAGTAACAAGGGTGTGGGTTGGATCTTTACAGTGACACTAAACTCAGGACCTAAATATATAAAATTCATTCAAGTACCTCAACTAATAACAATACTGGACCTTATTTGTGTATCCCTCGGCTGTAGATCCTCAAATAATCAAACGAAAGTTCAAACACAATCTTCATTATCAAATGTTCTGATTGAGGTTTTTTTCACTCGACTGTTCATTCAAAATTCTAACTGTGTATACCCAGCTTTATTACCTGAGATGAATATATTGAGAGTGCTTTGTGTTAGGTGGAAAATTGTTGACTGCCTCAGAGGCAGGCACAGGAGCATCAGTAGGCACATCAAACTGCTGGATTAGTGGAACAATGGATCACGGGTGCAATGCACAGGCTCCTGCCAAACTATTCTCCAAGCCCCCCAAGCCCCAGGTTCAAAGGCAGTATGGACCTTCAGATATGGGGCTGGAGAAAGGCAATGCATGCAGCATAAGTGCTATTACATCACCGCTATTTGCTCCATTGAGATCTACAAGTCTCTCTGCCATGGTCTTTTAAGGATAGTGTTTTAGTGATAATCTGGTGATGTAGAGGCCCATGTGCAACAGTTGTAAATACTTGTTGTTGCATGCAGTTTCCTAGTATATTGTAAAGATTGTGTAACTAATCAGAGGCTCTCATAGATTAGAGTTAGGACCACCCTACACAGAGGAGCCTTGACGAGATAGTGTGGCTTCCACATATTTTGCAAAAGCTGTGGAACCAAAACCCCTGTTTTTAACTCTAAAAGCTAGACAGTGTCATTTGTTTGTTTTTTGCAGGCTGGTTGGGGAACATTTTGTTTTTGTATTGTGTAAAGCCTTTCCATGTGCACCTTACTTTAACCCTTTTGCTGCCACTGACTTATCTCATATGTCGCTGGCAGTGGGCCAGTTTAAACAGATAGCTTCTGGGACCCTGTTTACATATGTAAAGCCAACTTTTCGCTTTACAATGGAAGCAATTCTGGCGGCAAGATCGCTTCCAGAGGCCGATTTAGTGCACCCTCCCGCCTGACACCCCGCCTTGCTTCCCGTGCTCCGCTGCCCCTCCTGCGGGCCAGAGGCCGGCATGTCGGCTGTCATCGGGAAGCAGGGAAAGAGACAAATAAACATCCATTCGCCTATCTCCGCGTTCTATGGGAACGGAAGCAACTCTAATTACATTACTTCCGCTCTCTTAGCTTTCGTTGCTTGGCTTCAGAAGCTGGGCAATAAGTTATTGGAGCGCGATCTGCACTCTAATAGCTTATTTGGAGTGCAAAGGTGATATTAGGGATCTAATTGACCCCTTATACCACCTTAAAGAGAACCTGTTACCACTGGTATGCTATCACATAGGAGGCTTGTAAGTCCCCCTATGTGATAGTAATTAAGAAAAAAAAGCTCACGTATATTAACATAAACGCATGTAATGTGCGCCTACATACGAAAGCAACGATTGCACAGCACATGTTAGGCATCGCCACGTGTGCCAGAGTGAGAGCAATAATTCTAGGGCAGTATTCATGGATATCTTTAAACTGATGACCTGTAGGGCTTTTAAAGCTTCTTTTCACGTACGCATGCAATTTTTAACCTGGGCATGTTTGGTATCTATTTACTCATCATAAGCTTCTCTTTTATATATAATAAAAAAACGGGTATTATATTGTGTTTTTGGGCACTAAAATTGACTTACGTGCATATTTTACAAAGTTTCTAGGTTTGATAAAAAGTTGCCCTAATATCGTGCGACATAATAAATTTGCAACTGCCACCATTTTGTTCTACAGGGACTTTACTTTCAGAAAATGTATTTTGTTTGGGGGTTTTCTTTCACAAATGTTTTATTAATTTTCAAACAAACAGTAAAGAAATACAGGATAAGGGTAGAAATCCGCTGACACAGCAGCAATAAACAATTCTATTATTAAGGCCCCATTCACACCTGACCGTTTTGTAGCGCGTCCTACGCTCGATGAACGCTCTACAAAACGGTCAAAAAAATAAATAGCACTGTAGTCAATGGCCTCGTTCCCACCTGTCCGTATTTCCGCCCGTCCCGAACGCACTACAAAACGGCCCACGCATGAAAAGGTCCCGAAGGGTTTTTTGCTGCGTATTGGTCCGTTTTGTAGGGCGTTTTCCATTAGTATACTGCCAAGTAGCCTTTGGAATCGAGCGACGGTCGCGCGGCTTTTTTACCGCGAATCGCGGTAAAAAAACCGCGTGACGATCGCGCGACAGACGCGCATATTACTATACGCATAGGTGTGAATGGGGCCTAAAGGTATCACAATGCACATATCTTAAGAAGACAACAATATTGTCAATGAGTGTGAAATTGATGTTTGGCTGTGTTTTAAGGCCTCAAATGCGGCATATAACATGTGTGCAAAAAAAAACCACAAAAAAAGGTATTGGCAGCGAAAGGGTTAAAGCTAGTTATGGATAGATGAGTATGTTAGCCATTTGTATTGCTTGACTAATCAGAGATTGTACTTTTTTCCTCCATAACAAAAGGAGCAATGCTTTCATGATATTTAAACTGCATGCATGGGGTGGAGGAAAGTTCAGGTTTGCAATGACTTGGGCAGCGACAGACAGCTTTCTCATCTGTCCATGTATACACACCTTTAACCTCATACATAGTTTATTCAAAGACACGGCAATTTGTACAAGTATACACAATAGCCATTACCTATCTCCACAATGTGCAGCCTCAGGCAGCTACAAACTCCATGATATCTCAAGTTGTGGGGAAGGGAGGACTATGGGAGAGGTGGCTGTATATTCAGTGCAATAGTTCAGCATCATACATTAGCAACTTTTTTTTCTTTTTTTTTCTAGAGGCATTAAAAAGGAGATGTCACTACTAGTGGGAAAGATGTGTCATCACTATATTATTTAATCCTTTTTTCTTATTTCTCTAGGGATTTAGCTTTTTTTAAAAAAAAAAATAAGAATGTGCAAATTCACAGTGTTAAAACTAGCTAGTGTACATAGACTGACATTACAACATGAGGAGAAACAAAATTGGATATACAACCAATGCTGTGCACATGATGCAGATGAACGCAGTTAGCACGTGTCAAAAATATGAATATATCATTACATTAAATGCATCACTGTGCATGGACTTCTTTAATCTTTTGTGTTCTGCTGAGATGACAAGTGTGATATATCCTTTCCAAATTTAGAAAGTGCAGAGTGCTGTATCCTTTCCAAAATGTCACCGAGGCATAGATGCCGCCCTCATTTCTCTTTTTGTTTATACATACACGTTGCTACTTGCCAGCTTTGAATAGCTTTAATCAGAAATGTTTCTGCTTTATTAACTGTTTGACTAACAGAACCTTTTTCTGCATTTAACAGAATAGTGTAATATTATTGGGGATGTTAAGGCCTGTATACTTTTAATCTTGTAGTTTATGTATGTACCAGGATTGTAAAGGCTCAAATTTAATTTTGGATATATTCTTTTTTTTACGGATATCGGATCCAAATTCAATTTGGTTCATTCAATTAAAATTTTTTGTTTTCGGTTCAGATCAATCTAAATTTTTTGTTTTTTTCAGTTCGGATCAATCCAAATGTTTTTTGTTTTCGGGTTGGGTCAATTCTTATCTATTTGGATAAAGTTTATTATGTTGTTAAACCTTGGAAATCCCCCCCCCCCCTAATTTCACCCCCCCTAAATTCATACAAAGCCCTTTAGGTCTGGTAGGAATTTTAGGGAGGGCCTTCATGCAATTAAAAAAATGCATGGATCCCCCCAATCTCTTATCAGGCCCTTGTTCTGAGCAGCGGAAAGGAAAGGGAGAGAAAGATTGTGCGCCCCCCCCATCCCACACCATACCAGGACACATGCCCTCAACATTGGAAGGGTGCTTCGCCTAAGGGGACTCCCTGGCAAAGCACCTTGTCCCCATGTTGATGAGGACAAGGGCCTCATGGTTGTGGGGTTTTGCAGGCAGGGGGCATATCTTAATCTGGGTGCCCCTTTCATCTTGTCTCAAAAAGCTAAAGGTATGCATTTCCTGTCATTTCCCCTCAAAACCGTATAGAGGGTATAACTCCTCTGAACTCTAAAACAAAAAGCCTTTGGCCTAGTTTTTTCCTTTACTGTTTTAAGACCATAGCATGGAAATGAAATAATTGCTGATTGTAATCAAGATGATAGCCCAAAATGTTTCCTTTTACTCAGGTCCTTAACAGTCGATGTATGACACTGGCAGGATAAAACACATGGGAAAAGCTGGGGTGATCATAAGCCAGTAGCATAGTGTTTTCTTTGGAGATTTTAAGATAACTCAGATGGCTTTGAAAGCATAGTCTTGCCAAACTCAGAGTCTACAGTTATCTGTTGTTGTACATGAGCTCATTGTGATATGCAGTAGATTATGAATGCCACAACATGACCACCATAGCAGAGCTATCATCTTTGAAGACAAGTTATTTTCATCCAGTTAATAAAAGGATCTGAAAGGAGAGTTCTTCAGCTAGGGGTTCTCCTTGAAAAAAATGAGGTGACACCATAAAATATTGGCAGCATCATAAATGTATATATAGATGTTCGTGAAAAGGTAACCTTGAATGCAAGCTTGAGATCCTGTATTTCATATATGCAGTTGTAAATTAGCAGCCGAATGCGTGATTACTTAATTCAGTAGTCATTATGTTAAATAGCTTGTGTCATAATGTCTAAAGTGTTCATAGAAGTAACTACAAACTAGTCCCTGGAAACAATTCCTGTATTTTCTTTACATATCAGATTAAATTGAAAGCGAAGCCAGCTGTATTTAATATTAGCTCTACCAGGACCTAATGAAATCTCTGGTTTAAGAAATCAGTGAAATGACATGAATTATATCAAACATGCAAACGGTGATATACACACAGGGTTTAAATAAATACAATGTTTGCTTAATGTAGCAGTTCCTGTCTACTAATTAAATAAGTCAACAACGATTGATAATAATATTTCTATACAAGCTAAACTAAATAAAATTACTAATCTGCAAGTAATAGTTTGCAAGGCAAACTATATTAGGGGACAATAGAAAAATCCCTTATATTAGGGCACAAATGAAAACTGAGCAGATTTTGCACACCACGTATTTGTTTAAAGTATGTTTAACTTATTCTTACGTTATTTATTCTTTTTATAAACTATTATTTTAGAATGTACAGTTTTTGTGTGATGATTATTTTAAATATGAGAAGGTTACAGGCACACAATAACAGATAAAAATAAAATTCTTTGTTCATGGTATTTCCAACCAGAAATAACACTGGTTACCAAATATTGAATAACATTCCATGGATTTATACATTTCAACAAATGTTGGGCAAGACTTCAAGGGGAATGGATCAAACCACAAAATCAGAGAAAATGACGAATAACAGAGAAGGTAAAAACCAAACTGGTTATAAGGATAAAAAGAAAGGGAAAACATTTAAACCACATAAGTTAACTTGTGCTAAACCTTTGATGAACCAATGCTTTTAAAATGACTGTGCAAAAAACTACTTCTAGTATTTTCCCTAATGGTAAACTCCAAACTGAATAAATGAAGCTTTAGAGGCATGTGTAGCATTGTATTCATTGTAGCTTTTTAGAAACCATTCTGGTACTGAGAGAGCATTTTCTTGCATCCGTAGTGCTGGAATTAAGTATTTTTGCCACATTGGATTGGTTTGGTGGAGCAAAGCTCCTAAATTGAACACGTTTTACTGTTGTGTTTTTTACTGTTGGGTAAGTAATTAGTATAACAGCATTATTTAGTAAAAATAGGAACAGCCTGAAAAATATGTATACTTTCATTATCACCTTTGGGACAAAGGCATCATCCAGGGACCAGGCTCCTAGTCGTAAAAGTTAACATATAGTAGTTTTGTGTATATTTTCTTTCCTTTTTAGTATGAGGATTAATAGAAAAATAAATAAAGATTTTAAAGGCAAACTGGAAATGTTGCTTAGTAATATGATGCATTTTCTTTACCAGTCAGCAGTTGGAGAGCTCTAGGTTGCTTTTCATATGCTTCCTTATTCTGTTTTTAACTATTGCTCTTGAAAAAAAAAATCTTTTATCATAAAGCTCAAGCTGAAATTTATATGAAAAAAGTTGGTCACAGAATTACTTGCCCCAATCACTCCACCAACCCGACTTCTTGTTGAAATAGAAGAGTTTCGGTTAGAGAAAGTCTGAGAGAAAACAGCTACTGGTGTACTCGGTTTAATAAAAAAATCAATGCTTTGTGGATCATTAGTATACCTCGTATAACATGCTCATAGCTAAAGAAAACATTGTATATAAATAGAAAAATATTCTGACTGTGGTTTAAGCATAAAAGTAAACCCAAATAATCTTGATTTTCTATTATAGATCCATCCTCACAGTGATTGAGTGTATAATGACTGGTTCGGTTGATGTATAGGCTCCTTTAATTTGAAGCTTTGTTGTTCTTTTCATTACTTCTCCTGTATTTTGTTATTGCTTGTTAATTAAAAAATAGTGTAAATTAGTATTACTATGTTTTGTTTTGCTGCAACTGCCTACTGTGATACCTAATAATTATTCAGAAACTACACATGTAAATTAACTCACATCTTTTAAATGAACATTTTTTATTGTTGCTGTTCTTTAACAATGGAATGCTTATCTAGCTAGACTGCAGCTTTGGTTGTCCCACAGAGCATGGCTAGTTATCCCAGGGGTACAATCTTTGAGCATAATTTGTTCTAACACATAATATTTTTGTTATAGAAGTTCTGTTTGGACAATCTTCATCTTTGCCACAGAGTGATCATGTACAATAACAGATGTTTGGGAACTATGATTTCTGCAAAGTCATCCATGTTTCTTAAAGCCATTTTGAAAAGAGTTGCCATTATGAAAATTCCCTTTTTTTAAAGCATGTCAGAGCAAAGCTAATACAGTGTATTTTTGGGGCACTACTTACATTTGTAACTTTTTTTTTCCATCAAAAATCCTCTAAGAAAAATTGAGGTTAATGAGCCATACTATGAGGTTAGGGAATATTTACATATATACCTGCCCTCAAGTCCTTCTGCATTATTCCATTGTAATGCCTTGTCCTCCTGCCTGGTGGCTGTTAACTCATCTGACTAACAAGCTGCCATCCACTTCTTTATGTGCAGCATAGCTGTAAAGTAATTTCCTTCTGGCTGACTTCCATGGATGAAGACTAATTCTCAAACAACACAAGGGAGAGTGCACATGGTAGGATAAGGCCTCAATTACACTACTGGATGTGCATCACAAGAGCCCAGAAGTTGGTGGGAAGACATTTACTTTGCAGGAAGCAGGGCAGGAAGGTATTTACTATATATCTCTACTGCATATGATGAAGTGACTGTTGACTTGTTAGGCTAAAGAAGAACTTCATGAAGTCCCCGCACTGCAAGGGTTAACTGCATATTTTGGTCTAGGGGCTGAATTAAAGAAGATATACTCACCTGATACTCAATCCCGCCTGGCTGCTAGAATGGTCCCTGTAACCTCGGTCTAAGTGATCACATCTAATGCAGGTCCATTCACTTGCATTAGATATGAGGATGCCAAGGGACATACCACAGCCAGAGCTGAGGGCGAGATAGGTGAGTGCTGACTGCTGCAGGACCAAGGATCAGGTGAGCACATCTTTTGTATTCCAGCCCCTAGACCTAAACAAGCAGTTAACCCTTGCAGTGCAGGGGGAAGCCCCACTACTAGGGTTACCTTTAACTTCTTTAACAAAAATTGTAATAGGCAAAGGCACAGAGTATTTCATATTGTACATTATGCTATAGTGGAAATAACCTTAGGAGAGGAAGATAAACAAATGTTTCCTATTTTCTTTTTTTTATTTTCAAAACGTTTTTTATTTTTTTCTTCAATAAAGCAATAGGTGAACAACGCACTCACACAAACATCATGTGTATGCGTATATAAGAATGTAGACATGTAGTGAAGTTGGTGGGATCCCACCCTTGCGGTCAAGGTGGACCAGGAGAAGAAAAGATCAAGGGGGAGGCGTGATAGAGAAAAGGAAGGAGATGGGGGGAGTAAAGTCGAGGGGGGGAGTTAGGGTAGCTGTGACGCTCGGATCGTTTCACCAGCAGGTCAGCTGTGTGCTTAGGAGAGGAGGAGTTCAGAGGTTGATTAAGCGTGGGTCAGAGGTTGGTGGCAGGAAGTGCCGTATCCAGGGTTCCCATAGTCTCTCAAATTTCGGCATTTGGTCTTCTAGACGTGCGGGAAGCTTCTCGTGGGAGAAAATCCAGTGTATCCTGTTTTTGGTGGCCTGAAAGGAGACTCTATTGGTAAGCCATGAGCTAGCGATAGTGAGCTTGGCGGCTGAAAGGACATGAAGGACTAGTTTGAATTTAGTAAATGGGATATGTGTGGGTTTGGTATTGAGTAGTGCTGTTTGTGGGGAGGGGGGGACGGGAGTGCCCATAAGGGAAGAAATCATCTTGAAGATTTTCGACCAGAACGATTGTAGAACTGGACACGACCACCAAACAAGCATATATGTGCCACTGGCAGAGCAACCACGGAAACAAGTGCCCTCGCACTCTAACACAAAGTGCTGAGCCTGGGAGGGGGTGATATACCAACGGAAGAGCAGTTTGTAGTTTGTCTCAAGTATCTTGGCGCTCTTAGAGCACGAGTTAGTGGAGGTCCATATCTGGGACCAGGTGTCTTCGGGTAGTACGAGGTCTAAGTCTTTCTGCCAGCGGTCCATATATGGATGATGTGTGGTTTGGGTGGGATGTAGGGATGTAGTGTAAAGTTGTGAAATGATACCGGGAGAGTGGGGATCTCGTTTGCAAATAGTTTCAAAGGGAGACATAGATTGTAGGTTTCCGTTTTGGTTACTGTTGGCTTGTATGAAACTTTTGATTTGCAAGTAACGAAAGAGTTCGGAGGATGGGATTTCTGAACGTATTTGTAGGTTTGGGAAGGGTATTTTGTTATTGGTGTTATAAAATGAGTAGAAATGAGTAACGTCCTTCTCTTTCCATTTGTGGAAAGCAGCAGGAGAGTCAAATGCTGGGGGGAAGGCTGGGTGATTTAAGAAGGAGAGCATGGGTAAGTGTGGTGAAAGGAGCCCACTGGAATATTTAGAGGCGTCCCATATGCGGAGTGAATGGCGCGTGATGGTGTTCGAGATTTTCTTTCTGTGATTAGGGTGCATCCATAGAAGATTGTCGATAGTGTAAGGACCTATTTTCTTCATAGGGTCCTTCACATAACTCTTTCCTAGCAACTAGAAATATTTTTTATTTGTCATAGAAGTCCTTTAATAAATAACAATAATAATAATAATAGGTACATTTAAGATAATTAAGTAAATCACCAGCACTCAATGATGTAATTTGAATTTGAGGAAGAGACCATGTGTGGTCTCGAAACATTGGCTTTTGATTATTGTGACATTTTTGTCCAATAAATTGACATTTCAAATTACATCATTGAGTGCTGGTGATTTACTTCATTATCCTGTGTTTGCACGGTGCCATCCGTGATTGTCACTGCGAGCACCATCTCATCTATTGGTCGTGACTTCTGCAAGGTGTGTGGAGGGCTCCCCCATCCATCCACGTAGGTACATTTAAGATGACTTCGTAGGTGTATCCCTTATTCATGCAGTAAAAAGGGTTTTACACAGTAGAGTCACCTCTAGCCATTTCAGTAAATGAACTGTCACCTAATTGTAGCATGGGACAGAAATGTATCTACAAACCATACCATGCCACTCAAATGTCAACTTTATGAATATAAGCTGCTCTGCACTTCATAACGTATCTTGAAAGGTTTAAATGGTGTAAACTAGAATTGAATACTATGATAACGCAGCTCTGGAATACTATTATAACGGCCACATGTGTGATCTTGATCAGAGCTTAAGAACCAACTACCAATTATGCTTGTATAGTGCTCATTGCCAGCTTGGTACAGTACTGAAGGACAAACAATGCATTGCCTGCTTCAACAGCTTTCTGTTTAAGAAAACATTGATATTGAGACTGGAATGTCACACTAATTCCGAGTCCTGGTCACAAATTTGGAGTTGCCAGATCATCAAGAAAGGTCTATTTTGACATAAATGACAATTCTGACACTATGACATGAGAAAGTGTTAAATTACACTATATTTAAGAGCAGTCATGGAACTCCAGTATTGTGCACAGGTGACATGGCTCAAATTAGCAAATCAGCAAGGCTTACAGATCTATAAGTAGTATTGACCCCACACCAGGTTCACCAATACTCCACCCATTTTGTTAACAAATCAGCCAATCAGCAAGCCTTGTTCTTTTCCTTCAAACCTCTTCCCCTTTTACCAATGTAGCATAGCTGGAATAGGAAGACATCTTAGCATAACATACATGAGGGGCAAGTGTAAGAAATGTTGTTCCTGCTGACAGTTGCAGGAATAATATGTCATGCATGTGTTCCATTGTCATGCTTTGTTTTGCTTACTATAAATAGTTCTTTGTTAAGCAATGATTAAGAAATAGTTGCCAATGCAAATATCACATTTCCAGGAATGTTACAATGTGGGTGGATTCTTTATTTCACATCACAGACATCTTATATCCTGGTATCCCAAATTAATTCTTGTTATAACAAATAGGCGAAACAAGGGCACAATGTGTTTTTTTTCACAGAACTGAAATTTGTGATACATCCTTTCCCCTGAGAATGACGTTAGAGGGATGTAATGTACTATAATGTTTATTGGTATGTACTTTTCTGTCTGAAACTAAAGATTCTATGCTGTGGACTTTAACTTGTCCAAGTGTCTTCCCGTGAACAACTTGTCAACACTATTAAATTATTTCCATGTCTTATAAAAAAAAGTAATGATTTCATATTTATTTTGTAGTCCATTTAAGAAAGTCAATTAATTGAGCAATCCATATGGCTTACAGCCACTGTTTTAGTACTGAAGTGGTTCCAAAAGTGTGTGTTTTGCAGTGAAGGTGCCAGACTTGCAATTTTAAAATGTTTAAAATATGGAAAGCCTGAGGATATTAGTGGAGTATGACAAAGGTTTACCGAGGACAGGGGAATCTGCCAGAGTATAAAAATTCACAGTCATGTTCCTGAGGTGAATCTTAGTATTTGAAAATTCCAAGATCATAATGTGTCAGTACTTAACTGTCTGAGGAACATAATGCAACTAACTATAAATGGGAGTGTAGCTATAGATATCAGGGTCCCTTTAACGAAATCATTATGGGCACCCTGGCTGTCCAAATCCCATGGTGAAGCAAACCTAAACTTTACCAATACAAGAAACTACTAACAGCATTTGATTTACTTTTCACTCACCTTCCTACTGTCTGATCTGCCCCTAGGGTGTCACAAGATTCCTGGATCAGGAGCAAGTAGAAACTTACACCGGGTTGTGTATACTTTCCCTGGCAATTACCTGCTCAGTCACCAAATGCTGCATTGTTGGAAGGTGGATACATGTTATATATTCCCATACACTATGAAATATCAGTTATTTCCTTAGATAGCTGGAATTTGGTTTCAGAGGGTTGTGTTTTAATTTCAGTAAAAAGGTGAACTGTTAAGAGCTAAGCTTTAGCTTAAACTTAGCCTATTGCTGTGATTTTAAAATGGTCCTTTTTAATTAAGTAAGCCTGTATTGCTGCTTTTTAAATCTTCCCTTAAGTGTTAAGGTTAGATTAGGTGCTAAAGTTTAGGTTTTAGTGTTAGGTTAATAGTCAGGTGTTGCATGTTAAAGATTAATTATGTTAATAGTCATTTTAGTATTAAGGTCAGTCTAAGTGTTAGACAAAGGCTATTGGTCAGGGTAAAACCATGCCTAAAACCACGTGTAAAGCATTGTCAGTATCAAAACCTAGTTATGGGCTAGGACTCATTACTGCTGCATAGGGGATGACAGGAGGCTGTTGCTTCTTCATTTAAAAATAAATGTTTATGTTTTTTTTTATTGAATACATAACTGCACCAAAATTGGCTTATTTATATCTGACTATAGTTTAGATTTAAAGCCCATCTTCAGGAAAAAAAACATAACACCCCCTAGTGTAGGGCTGCCCCTGAACTGCAAGGGATGAGTGCTTGTTTAGGTCTAGGGTTTCGGGAAAAGTAGTTTTGCTTACCTGATCCCCGCTCCCCCAGCAGTTGGAGCTCACCTCATCTCTCCTAAGTTCCAGCTTGTCTACTGTCCCTCGGTGTCATCATGTATCATGTAGGGCCATGGACCCTGCATTATACTTGATGAGGTTGGCGGGGTTCTAACCACTGTAGTGTAGGGGGGAAGAGGCCCTGGGTGCTGAACTTAGAGCCTGAATGGAGCCTGTGGAAGTGGGGATCAGGTATATAAAAGTCCTTTTTCAGGTAGAACTAAATTAGTAATTAACCCTTGCAGTATGGGGCAGCCCTGCTGCAAGGGGAGTTTTTTGTTTTTTCCTGGAATTCAGCTTTAAGACACTGTTAATATGTGAACTGTCAGCTTGTCAAAAGACTTCTATGGATGGGTTCTGCATTTCGCGATACTCCTTATGTAATAGCAAGACCCGCAAGACATCTTAAACTGTCAGTGAACTCTTAGCTAACCTAGGAAGTGTTTTTAGTAAGCCTCTTGATTCTGGATTACAAGTGTTTATTGAACTGAAATGCATTCAATGATTGCTATGACTGGTATGTAAATAAGTTAAAATTAGTCATATACTGTACCTGCAAATCAACATACCTAAGGACTTGAAATGGATTATGCCTTCTTATTTTCCCCTGACTATAATATAAAATCGACTTCTATATAATATTTAAATGAGAAACAGCACTGCAGGGAAAAAGCATTTGATACACTAAGCCTAATGATAATAATCACATTTTCCAGAACACTTTAATGCCTTCGTATTATGCATGGTATAATACTTTCAAGATGTTTCTTCAGGATCTCACTATTTCTTTTGAATGTGGATATGATATAATTCTGTTTCCTGGATAGTATAACAAGATGTTTCCTGTCTTGCATTGCTTTGTAATAATGTGATATATTAAGGTAAAATTTCCTGCCTGGTTATTGAGTTCTGCTCATTATGGTTAGCTGCTGTATCCTTTAGATCCTTGGTTCTTAACTGGTGGGTCGTGACCCAAAAGTGGGTCGCATCCTGTGTCCAGTGGGTCGCCGCGTGCCTTTCATTATTCTAGGTGAGAGGCTTCTCAGCCTCCCCCTAGCACAGCGCTGTCAGTTCTCGTTCCGAGCAGCCATTCAAAATATGCTGCCCGGCACCGAGTGCCGACTTGAGGTGGGGTGGGCTGGTGCTATGGCCGCGAGGGAGCTCCATCCATTTATACATCTGCTTACAGCTCCCTTGCATGCCTTGTAGAGGTGTCTGGACCAGTGTGACATCACATCCTGGCTCTCAGCGCCTCTATGGGCATGCATGGGAGCTGTACAAGCAATGCACATATGGATGGAGCTCCATCACAGCACAGCAGCTCACTGGACCCCGGCTGAGGATCCACTCCAGTTCTCATAAGGTAGTTATGTAGCTCTGTTTATGCAGTTAAAGTTGCATGTTCTTCCTGTGTAGGCAATCAGTTAAAAATTTCAATGGCACTTAATTCCACCTACAAATACTGTATTTTGTAACTGCACATTCATAAACATTGCTGTGAATAGAAAGCAAATACACTTCTTCACAAAAATAAAAAAGGTGAATACAGGTTTGATAATTTGAGCATTATTTCTAGCTTTCTAGAAAAATTATTAGCAGAATGTATGCTACCAATTAGCTTTCATATTTGCCATTTAACAACAAAGTGAGGTCAGTGAAATACATTGGCTTCGATCAGAGCACATGCAGTAGTTTCCTCCACTGACACATTTCAGAACTATGACATATGAGAACACTGTGGTCTCTGTCCTTTCATGTTACATATACACAATCATCTGTTTTACTGACACAACTGCAGAGTGATCCTTGACATTTTAAATTGGCATCAAAAGTGCCTGAATAAAGTGGTTTCCATATTTTGCAAGGACCCTGCTATTTTCACATGGGGCTGTTTGGTTTATGATCATATCAGTAGAAATACAAGATTATAGGCTCAATTCACAAAGTTATTACACAAAGATAAGGATACTTATTTTCAAAAAAAGTGAGTTATTTTTTGCTGAATCCGATGCGATTTTAAAATTATAGTCACATGGCTACAATGACCCTCATCATTGAGATAACAATTGTTAATTGAACCATATATACAGTAACTATTCTGATTTTGGTGGGATATTTTATGAGGTGGATCATGTCCACAAGCATTATGACCCTGTAAATTAGTACGAAAATATATATATATATTCTCAGTAACCTGTGAATGGCCATGTTTTCCCTGACCTTACCTATTGCTTGTACTGGTATTGTCCCTTCAATTGTGGCTTATCTGGAAGAATTGAGCTACAACTATTTTTTTTTTTTGAATGGTGGACTGTTATCAGCTGATAAAATGATAACAGATCCATCCTGAGCAACCAGGAAAGGTCAGAAATGTGGTAGAAGTTGGGAACTACTATACTATGGGGTGAATTTGTCAAAACTGGAGCAGACAAAATCTGGAGCAGCGGTGTATGGCAACCAATCAGCTTCTCTCTTCAGTTTTTTGAGTTAAGATTTGAAAAATGAATGAAAGAAGCTGATTGGCAACTTCTCCAGATTTTGTCTGCACCAGTTTTGATAAATTCCCCCCTATGTGGTTATAAGACCCTACAACAATACTGGAGAATTACACTTGCTGTAGAAGCTAAACATTAAAGTTTAATTTTATGTTATATAACATGTAAACCACATTTTAATTTGTAATTAACAAATTACTCCTAAAAACAATGGTGCAATGCAGGTTCAATTTTATGTAAAGTAATCCTATTATTTAAGAACTTATCATACAGATGTATGTAAAACCAAAACGTTTTTTATTAGTTTTAAATAAAGTGAGAAACAATAAGGTTCCCACGTCAGGTTTTAATTGTTGTCTGTGTCCCTATTGCTAAGAAGCACTTCTCATTGGTCAGCATGGTCAGGTGACCGTGCTGACCATTGAGTGCTTGACAGATGCAAGCATTATATGCTGGATGCTCAGTGCAGGGCTGCAGTGTGGTGTACCGTGTACAGATCATACAAAGGCTAGGGGTGAGGGAAGTTCCACTTGACAATATGACCAGTGGGGGTGGGGAGAGATGGCAGATTTGTGTGGGTAAATTCTATTTCTCAAATTTTGTGAGTAAGTGGAATTACCCTTTAAGGCAATCAATAATAAACTGATAGAAGTTGATTCTCTACAGTTGGTATCCACTAGAAAATGTAAATCAGAAACCTAATTATAAATAACATAATTGCAGATGAATATGCACTAGAAGGACACATTCATAAGTAAGATTATTTTAAATAAACCAATGAAAAAAAAAAAAAACGTACTGTGGCAGACAGCCATTTAGCGATAAACATTTACAAGTTTACTCACAACAGCGTGAAGCGTTTGGAGCAGGCAGGAGAAGTGACCAATCTAGGACAACATAGCTGATTTGGAAAAACTCTCCAATTCAGCTCACTTTCCAGTTCAGCTATGTTGGCCTAGATTGTTCACTTCTCCTGTCTTCTCCAAACTCTTCACCCTTTTGTGAATAACCCTGTTAGTTAATTAGCATTAAGCCTAGTGTATAGGGAATATAAAAGAGTGTGTTTAGTAGTAGACAGAGATACTGTAGGTAGTTGCAGCCATCCAAATAGATTAAAATGCTGAGCTTGTGAATGCAATCCAGGTTTAAAAAAAAAAAACATGGCGGTTCCTAGGGATGCACTGATACCATTTTTCAAGACCAAGTACAAGTACTTGTGACAGTTTTTTTTAAACAATACAGACTAATGATTTTAGGAAAATTGAGAAGTGCCAGGGCCCAGTCCAAGCTGCAAATGCTGTGCCCCTGATAATTCTGCCACTGACTCCAAGCTGTAGAGGGACTACAAATTTCAGCAATCCATTATACAGCAATGCAGAATACCACCAGCAATAGAGGACTACAAATCCCAGCAATACAGAATACCACCAGCGATAGAGGACTACAAATCCCAGCAATCCATTATACAGAAATGCAGAATACCACCAGCGATAGAGGACTAAAAATCCCAGCAATATATTATACAGTAATGCAGAATAATATGAAGCTACATATTCTGTGTTGCTCACCACCTCAGGAGGTAGTGCGGGATCTGAACGGGGCTATGCGGGGTCTCAGGAGTCTGTGCAGGTTCTCGGCAGGGCTGCATGCGGGTCTCAACAGCACTGTGCAGTTTCACCAGGGCTGTGTGCGGGTCTCACCATGACTTTGCGGTCCCACTAGTGCTGTGTATGGGTCTCACCATGGCTGTGCGGTCTCACCAGGTCTGCATGCGGGTCTCACCAGGGCTGTGTGGTCTTACCAGGGCTGCGTGTGGGCTAGTGCATTCTCACCAGGGCTGTGTGTGCGTCTCACGATGGTTGTGCAGTCTCACCAGGGCTGTGTGCAGCTCTCACCATGGCTGTACGGTCTCACCAGGGCTGCATGTGGTGTCACCAGGGCTGCGTGCGGGCAAGTGAGGTCTCATCAGGGCTATGCAGTCTCACTAGGGCTGTTCGGTATATACTCTATATATTTCTTTTTTTTCATGTAATAGTATGACAAGTATACAGTTCGTGTAAAAGTGTCTCTTGCACATGAGTTTGCGGAGTATGAAATTGACAGTTTGTATAACATACAGTTGGACGTAGTTACATGAGATTCAATAGATTACATTTTGAGAGACATAGTGGCAGCCTGGTGTATTGGCTGTGACATTCAGGGCTTTGGGCTCTAAACTCATAAAGAGTCTCATGAGTGAGAGAGAGTTGTCGAGATGCATAGGTAGGTCTAGGTGCATGAAGTTAGGCTGTGTGTTCTGGAGAGGTCCAGAATAATTAGAGGAGGAGGACAAGGAGGTTAGTTGGATTAAAGGGATGGAAGAGGGGAGGAGGGAAGGAAGAGAAAAACAGAGAGAGGAAAAAAAGGGAGGGGACTAGAAAGGGGAAATTAGAATGTATTGGTAAGGGAGTAAAAACTTTTGGTACAGTCTATCCATGGAGACCAAATTGCCAAAAATTTCCTATGGATGTCGTCTGCGATCAAAGTCTATTTCCCATTGAACATGGTGTCATTTAGTCTATTTTTGACTTCTTTGAAAATAAGCATAAAGGATTTCCATGAGTCAGGGAATGTTTGTTTGGTTGCACAAATATAAAGCCAATAAGCTTATTTGAGGCTCTGGGAATGTTGGACGTGGGCCTATTAAGCAAGGTTTTAACAGGGTATTTCTTATATTAAAGTTATGTACTGAGTTCATTAAATTATAGACCCTGATCCATGATTATTGTGTTATGGGACAGAACCACCAAATATGCAGCATTGTGTCTCTATTGTCAGAAGCAATTTGGCGAGTAATCCAGAATGTATTTAGCTATGCTGTAAAGTACCAGAGAAGTGAATGAATGGTCAAAATGAGGCCTTGGGCATGTACATCTTTATGACATCTGTTTTCAAAACTTGAGAGGATGAGCAGATCATTATGTTTTTTGAGTGGGGAAGAGATTAAATGGTGAAGGTACTTATATTGAAAGGCGATTGTGTTGTAAGTGTCGGATTGCTTGTGAAGTGTGGGTTAGACAACCAGGTTCTGGAGACTTACTGGCTTGGGCTCTAACGTGATCTTGCAGAGCCATGTGAGTTCTGTGAGTCTTCAAAGTCATAGACCAGCACTTTGAAAGCAGTTTCTAGTGGAGGTCAGTAAGGTGGTCAGGTATTGCTGTCCTTGGTAGGAAAATATAAGTTTGAAAAGGAACCCATAGTTTATTCTTGCTCCCGGAGGGTCTAAAGATATAGAAAGGTTCTGTGCTTCAGGATTGTGCTTTAAGCCAGATCTGCAAATAGATAGTAAGTATGTCCCTGAAATGATAGCAGTTTTCTTTGCATGGGCTGCTTGCAGAAGTTTTTCTTTTGTTTGGAAGTAGCGACATTTGACTATAATGTCTCTTCGGGGTCAGTTAGGTAATTTGTGAGCTAATGCATGGTGGAGTCTGTCTATTTCCAATCTGCCTAGTGCTATATCAAATGAGAGTTGTTGAAACCGCACTGTAATTGATCCCTGGAGGTCCAGTATGGCCTCTGGCAAGCCACGGATATGCAAGTTGCTTCTGCTGGATTGGATCGATTTTAGGGCCTTTTTTTTTTAGCCTTCAGTGCAGATTTCTCCTTAGGTAGTTCTTAAATGTATTTTTCTTTGCCTTCTATAACAATTGTGGCAATATCCGTTCTATTTAGGTAAGGCAGCTAGCTTGCCAATTTCTCAGATCTCTGTCATTTGGTGGAGATCTTTTGTGAAGCCTGAGTGATATCATCTCAATACATGAAGCCTCTCCAGTAAAGAGTGATCAGATTCTTCCATGCTTCAGAGAGCAGTAGGAAACTAATTTAAGCTTCCAGAAGAAGAAGGATTGGAGCTTGTTTTGGTGGGCCAGTACTCTGCTTTAGCTTGGTTTTTATGGTCGGGCTCATCTTTCCTTCAGGATTGCCTGGATTCACACATTCTTCAATTGGATCCGATTACAAAGATATATGAATCCCAGGTAAAGCTGTTGTGTATAAAACATTTATAAATAGCTCGTATGTGTGAAGTTGCCCTTGATTTCACCAGTCACTAGTATACACTAATAAAAACAGTTTTATTTTTATATACAGTATGCTTGCAATATATCTTCTATTTCCTCATGGGGGCCACAGACAAAAATAGAGACACGCTTTAATAGGAATAGAATTTATGACTGCCTGTCCTAGTGACAATGCACCCCAATTTCTTCTATGGGCATTAGAGAGGCAGGAATAGAAGCTTGACAGACATTTTAACTTTTTCCTAATCTATCTAAAGCTTAAAAAAACTTGAAAATAAAAACCTAAAAGCTTTTGGCTGGAGTTAGTCTTTAAAAAATGTCTCTTTCATTTTTGTTGTCAGCTGCTCTGTCATTGTTTCCCTGATGAGCCAGGCTAGCTTTTTAGTTATAGTACTATTATTCATATGAAAACAAAGAACACAACTCTTTTTAGGAAAATGAAATTGGGCTTTGTTAATCTGTTAAGTGAACTAATTTTACTTAAATTTATTTTCCAGTTTATATTTCAATTTAATTTTCCAGCCCTGAGTGAAATCCAACAGATCGTGTTTCAAGGACAGCACATGGGTTAAGGGATAGGAGCAGCAATCATCTCACGTGGAAGAAAACCTTAAATTACTACATAGGAGAATTCTATAAAAACATTGAGTAACTCTAGCTGGTATGATGAATTACAGTTTGTAGTTTGAATTTGGAAGTTATTGTTTTTCATGCATACTGTAGTTCCATTATGTGTGCCAACCATTACCTCCTTGAACAAGGCACACCCTTCTGCTTTGGATGATGTTTAAATACTAAATTAAATGGACTCAGATCATTATGTTTGATTTCCTTTTTAATGTGGAAAATACAACAATGGCAGAAAGGAAGTTTGATCTCTGATGCTGGCCTCAGTTGACAGGAAAAGGAAACTTACAGCGGTACAGGAATTTACAGGGTTGTTCTCCTTGGCAAGGAGTTGATGTAGAACCTAAAGGGAAGTTCTGCTGATCAATCAATGTGTAGGGAACATACATGGGTGACTTGACTTATTTGATTGATGTGTCAATTATATGTTGCTTTAAAGCCTGAAGTTGTTTTATTCGTCATCAGCTCAGTATAGTGACCTGAACAAAAATCTACTTATATAAATTACCCCTGTGCACTCTCAGCTGGTCTGCTTCCTACATATGAGCACAATGTATGGATATTTTTAAGATAAATTGAATAATAATGTGCAGTAATATATAGGGCCTATTCATACCTTTTATGCATTTTAACACATAACATTGCATGTACACAGGCTAGTCATTGTTTTATATAGTGTTAGTTTACATCCTTCTGATGCATTGGCATGTGTTGTCCTTCTTTTGGATGCATCAATGCGTGTCATAGGGCCAGTTGATGACCGTAGCTGCACATAAAAAAAACCACATAAATGTTGATAAGGCATGTTAACGTATTAAAACATGCATGGAAGCTGGGAAGGCAAAAGCCCAAGGGAACTGCCCTGATATGTTTCATGTTATGGAAGTAGCTCAATACATGAGTTTTTCAAAGAAGTAAACAACAAAGATATTATGGCCTTCAAAACAGCTAATGGAACAGGTCAACTTGACAATCTGCTATAAAGAAAAATATCACACAGCTAAATGGTCATTGTCAGAATGGCTTTTAAAACTACTGGATTCCTTGGTGGGCTATATACTGTATAATATCTTAAGATGGCTTAAGCAGGAAAAAATTTGACATATTTGTAACTATAAGGCTTCATTAACACTTGTCACTTGCGTTTTTATGCAGAGATCTGTCTGCAATATCTGTCATGCTAGATGCTTTGTTTATTTCTAGATGCTTAAAGTGACATTAAACCCTCAGATTTTTTAACATAAACCAATACTGTAATGTGTGCCTTACTGTAATCCATGGTAGTTTCCCTTCTCTTTGCTGCTCTTCCTTTTAAATCTGTATCTCTTCTCATGCTTGGGGAGAACTTCCCTTTGCAGCTGAGTGCCTCTTCCTGTAGTGCTGGCTCAGGTTGTGAACCTGCACACAGACACCATGTATCCATTTCAGAGACAAGGCAGTCTGCTGCAAAACAGAAGTTCTGCCCAGCATGAGAAGAGATACATTTTTAAAAGGAAGAGCAGCAAAGAGAAGGGAAACTACCATGGATTACAGTAAGGCACACATTACAGTATTGTTTTATGTTAAAAAATCTGAGGGTTTAATGTCACTTTAAAATTACATGTGTTTACACACAATTACACACATATGGGCTTAGATGCATCTGTCCTTTGTCCATTGAAACAGTCCATTGAAGTAGCCAATAAGATTTCATCAAATAAATGCGCCTTGCATTTATATGCATTTACATGCGTTTTGGTGCATGTAGAAGTTGAAATTGATTCCTGGATGCACCTGACTTCTTTTTGTTGCTCAATAGATGCATATATATATGCGTTTAGAAAACAATTTTAAATGGACCTAATTACATTTAGTGTGAATGTAGCCTAAAGCTAAACTTATATAAACTAATACTCCAAATGCCCCCCATCTATGTGTCTGGTATATTAAAATACAGTGTTGCAAAGAAATATCTTCTACACATCTTGCTTTTTAAAACATATATTAACCAGTTGACATCCGCGGTGTTAAACCCCCTTCCCATCCAGGCCATTTTTCAGTATTAAACACATTTATACTAGTATGATTTTGCAGTTAATTGGCCACATGCACACAAGAGTAGACACACTGAGGTTGATTTACTAAAGGAGCAGATCATTTTTCCCTTGCATTCACTTTGGAAAATGAATGTTCCCTTAGCTTAGTGAATAATGTGAAGCTGTGTTTACTTTAATAATCTAATGTGAAAGAAAAACATCTTTTTTTTTTCCTTGCACATGGTTGGGTATCCTAAGTGATACAGCTAATTAGCTAAGCTAAACGAACATTTACTTTATAGATTAAATATTCATTTTAATAAGTAAACAAATTAATGTAGTAAATCAACTCCACATAGTTAAAGCGGACCTCTACCCATATCTTTAAAATAACAACAAATACACCTGTAGAAATGTTTAGTAATGACAATCTACAAACACATACTTCTACATAATTGCAGGCTTTGTATCCATTGCATATCTTGATTCTCTTTTCTTCCCCAGTCTTCTGACAGTGGCCATGTTTACTAAGGTCAGATTACTAAATCTTCATTTACTTCCTGAAAATCTGCCACATGTGCAGGGGCTGACTGGCAACTTTTAGCCCAGGGGGCAAGTACAACCCAGAGGTCCATGGTGCAGCAACTTGGCCCCCTCCCACTCTGCCTCTTTCCCCACCTTCTCCCCGCCCCTGTCTGCCACTTTTGCCATCCATGTAACAGTAGTGTGAATGGTCGGGAGATGCTAGGACTCCTAATAAGTCCATGAAAGGGACGACTAGCTGGGGGATGGTGCTCTCCTCCCACTGGGCTCCCTACATGGTTCTGGCCTTACTCCGCTCCATGTCCGGGACTTAGGCACTCTCACCCACTGTAGACCGCCGCTGGCTGTCCATGCCTCTGGGCTGTGAGCTATGTGAGGATAGTGGGAGGGGCTGGATAGTGTCAAAGTCAGTGTTCTATATTTTTTCTCGATCCTATACATTTTCTCGACTGTGTTACTTCCAGTGGGGCCAAGTCATCGGAATCAGCTGTTTTCATGACCCCCTTTCTTCATGGCATGCACAACTGGAAGAGACGCAGCAGAGAAATTTATCGGTTGAGGAAAATTATAGCACACTGGTAGTGTAGGGATGCCACGTCAGTGCTGTGCACGTGTACGACTACTGCGACCCTGGCATTTCTGCCACTAAATCCAAGCTGTAGAGGGGCAACAAATCTCAGCACATTATACAGCAATGTAGAATAATACCATCAGCTATAGAGGACTATAAATCCCAGCAATACAATTATACAGCAATGCAGAATACCATCAGCTATAGAGGACTATAAATCCCAGCAATACAATTATACAGCAATGCAGAATACCATCAGCTATAGAGGACTATAAATCCCAGCAATACAATTATACAGCAATGCAGAATACCATCAGCTATAGAGGACTATAAATCCCAGCAATACAATTATACAGCAATGCAGAATACCATCAGCTATAGAGGACTACAAATCCCAGCAATACATATTACAGCAAAGCTGAATAATATGAAGCTACATATTCTGTTGCTCTGGGTTCACCGCTTGATGTCTCCAGGGTCTCAGGAGGGTTGTGCGGGCTCTCACCAGGGGTCCAGAGAGTTTGACGGGTGTGTGTGGGTGCAGCAGAGGCAGATCCCTAATTAGGCTCTCAGGTGGCCAATGCAGACTGTCAGGTGGTCAGTGCAGGATCTGTGGTAGCTCCCAGGTGGGTAGGGGGGCTCCACTGTGGCCAGTGTCTGTTCTCTGGTGGCCAGTGGAGGCTCCCTGGTGGTTAGTGGGGGATCCATAGTGGTTAGTGGGGGATCCCTGATGTAGGGTGACCATTCTTCCAGAGCTGCAGCTAAAGATTATTTTCAAAATCGATTAGTTAGCTGATTATTAAGTTCGATTAACCGGTTGATCGGGATTAAAAAAATGGCTCCAGTGATGGACTACTAGTTTGTACTGAGATTGTAGTCCATCACAGGAGCAAGCCTGAGCGGTGGAAGTAAAAGAAAATAAAAAGAGTGGTGTGCAATATAGTAAAATGGAAAGTGTAAAATTATGCAGCAATCACTGCAGAATGGCACCGGCTATAGAGGACTACAAATCCCAACAATAATATATTAAACAGTGCAATGCAGAATACCATCAGCTTGAGGAATACAACAAAACCCAGCAATAGTACATTATAGCTGGCGGTATTCTGGATTGCGCTGTATAATGTACTATTGCTGGGGTTTGTTGTATTCCTCAAGCTGATGGTATTCTGCATTGCACTGTATAGAGGACTACAAATCCCCGCAATAATACATTATACAGCGCAATGCAGAATACGGCCAGCTATAATGTACTATTGCTGGGTTTTGTAGTCCTCTATAGCCGGTGCCATTCTGCATTGCTGTATAATATATTGCTGGGATTTGTAGTCCTCAATACAGCGCAATGCAGAATGCCACCAGCTATATAGGGATACAACAAATCCCAGCCATACATTATACATACAGTGTATACAGTAATGTATTGCTGGGATTTGTATACCTCTATAGCTGATGGTACATTGCTGTGTATAAAATACAGTACAGCACAATGTACCATCTGCTATAGAGGACTACAAATCCCACTATCCCAGCAATACATTATAGAGCACCATGTGTGGGAAAGTGCAGGCTTACCTGAGCAGTCTTCCAGGAACTTGCTTCTGAGATCGGGCCTGTCTGTCGGCAGGTGTCATCCCCTCACGCCTGCTCCTCCTTACTTCTTTTTCTCCCCGCGTCCCTGTGCCGATTGTGGATGTGTATGTGGGCGGGCGGTGAGTGTGAGGCTGGGAGGAGGTGCGGCGCGCAGCCTGCGTGGAGCCGTGAACAGGGCCAACTAACCCAAAAGCCAATTAATCGATGATTGACAACGTTGACAACATTTTCAATCATTGATTATAATCGACTTAGTCGATTAGTTTTTGCAGCCCTACATTCATCCCTGATTTCTGGGGACAGTCCCCAGATTGAGGAGACCTTCCCCTGACAAATTATGTGCCCGGGAACATAAAATAAAACTTTTTATTTTGTAATACTCACCTGATCCCTGGATCCACCGACAAGCGCAGCCTCCTGTCTCCCACAATGTTAGAAGCTCTATACAGGCCCCGGCGCTACCGCAAGGCAAGTCAGGCGGCCGCCTGAGGGCGCTGCAGGGTGAGGGCGGAAAAAACAGGGCACTTACCTTCGGTGCGGGAGAGCAGCGCAAACATCGGGGCATTTTGACAAGTACAAGTACTTGTCCAAATGCCCTGTTTTTACAGGGGGTCGGGGTCGGCGAGGGGGGGCGCAAAAATACACCTTGCCTGTGTAGGCAAGAATCCTAGCACCGGCCCTGGGTACCACGTGCATAAGGAGACACATGACTGTTCACTAAAAAGCTAGGTGGGAGCAGCACATCAATGATTCCACACAGCAGCAACAGGCCCACACTCCTCCTCCTTACTCTTTCTCCAGTAAGTTCATGTCTCCTTGTCACTGGGCCACACAGTAAGTGACATTTGATGCGGGCAGGCTGGCCAGCCGGGTGCATGTGGCAGAAAGGCGGAGGAGGGAGGGAGCCACTGCACCTGCGGCCAGGGGCTTCGTTTAGCGGCCGTCGATAACGGGCCGGGGCATCAGAGAGGCCCGGGGGGCAATTGCCACCCTGCCCCGGCCCAGTCTGCCCCTGCACATGTGACTAGACACTTTATCCCCAGACCTTGCCCACACCCTACTGCAGTCCTTTTAATTACTTTTAATGGGTGCCAAACTGACTCCCTTATTTAAAAGTTACCCTCACTAATTCCAATGACACTTTTTTAAAGACAAACAGTCTGTTCACTTTACAAGGGAATTTTCCCTTTGCTAAGTGAATGACGTGAAGCTCTACTGACTTCCATCATGTGCAACAAAAATACTATTCTTTTATATTCCTTGCACAGGATTGGTGTGAGGAGGAAATCCCTATAAAACAATGGAAAATCCCCTTTTAGACACAGAAACAAGGGTTCCCATTGGGTGGTTCACCAACATTTGACAGGAGTTGTAATCCTGCCTTACTCTAGCACAAAAACGGTCTTAGCTATACATCCACTTTGTGGCATTTTCCCATTTCCAGTATGTGCATAGAAGATATAAATAGCTTCTAATGCTAGTGTTGGGGTTCACTTTATATTTGTATAAGTAAAAAGGAAAAATACAGCAAGTCCAGCAG
>NW_017307089.1:139469-175269 GCF_000935625.1 Nanorana parkeri
TATATATATATATATATGTGTTCATATTCAAGCAAGCGTTGTTTTACAGTGTGTGTTTGTGTCATGCTTTTGCAGTTGGTTTATTTAATAGGACTTGATACACATCCAGCACAGTTCTGCAGAACTCAAATGCAGATTTGCATAATCAAAAACATCCCTCCACTTTCTCTTGTGTATAAGATGATGTGTATATCACTGACTTGCCTGGCTTGTGAAAAGATCAGTCAGTCATAAGTGGTCCCTCCCAAGCTTGTTTCTTAGGAATTCTCCCTTGGGGGATGCTGTTGATGATGTTGACAGCATGAATCATTACTCATTTCTGTTCATGTAACTCTTAAATTTACACCACGTGATCGATGTTTACCGTTTAGCAGATCCATTCATAGTCCTCTGCTGTCACCAGAGCACAGAGCTTTGATTGACACGGTCTGTTATAGTACTGTACTCTTTATACTTATTCAGTAACTTTTTATAAATGGACAGATTTGTGTGATAGAACACGTATAATAGTGACATCATACCTCCCAAAGAGCTGATTGAGTCAGGATTGTGGCACATCTGATACTTTCCAGGCAAATTGTGTCTCCACATCTCCTGAAAATAAGAGTAGAGAATAGCACAATGCATTAAATGATTTTTAGAGTTACCCACCCTCCACCTGTCAACCTTAAAAATGAAGGGAAAAGAGACACATTAAGGCAGACCTGAACTCCTGTAGAACTTAACTTTAATTGCCCTTGATGCTCTCTAGCCAAAAGTAACTATAACATCCCTTAAACAATTTCTAGCATGATTGGTATCTCTCACCTTAATGGCAGTCCACTGCTTCCTGTCCTTTGTTGTGGCATGGGGTAAGGTTGCCTCTGCTTAAGCAGCCAATCAGCGTCTCTACTTCACACAGATGCTGCTCTATGGCATTGCTGTGAATGGGAATCAGCCAGCTGCTGGTTACTGGGGGGAGTCCATTCTTGTTAATATGTATGCTTTACAGGTTATATACACCTTTTAACTTGTATACAGCTAAGGGGAAGATGCAAAGAATCGTTTTTTCCACAGTGGGTTTAGGTCTGCTTTAAGCCACCAATTTCCCTAAACTCCTAACCTGGCCTATTTTTTATGTCCTAAATCCCAATCTCTCATAAACCTCTCTTGAAGTGTGTTACAGAACTTGCTTGAAATAAATTGCTGGTTGGGGTCTACAGAAAGCATGAAAGCCTGAAGAAATGACCCTGCACGGTTCCGAAACTTTGCAATATTTCTTTATGCTGCAAGGACATGAATAAAGACGAAATTCTAAAGCCTAAGGAGTGCAAACTACATCTTGTTTATTAGTTTAATGTGGCAAAATCCACCAGTTCTAGCACCTAACTAACAAGGGGATCATTGGTATCGTGTGCAATGCAGATATAACCACTGCTATAAAAAGCATGGTAAACTTATTTAAAAAAAATTAAATGTTGGTTATGAGTATTTTTCATATATTTGACTTTTAAAGGTTCTGGCAACTCTTAATAAAACATTGAACAATAAGGATGGAGGAAAGCAATGTATTTTTCTACAGTAAGCACTGTGAAAAAATGTACTCTACAGTGGTACAGTGATAATGCTCACGACAAGTAGATTCAGAGCTGCTTGAAAGTTATTTAGAAGTCTCCTATTCAGATGGAACAATATATCACTATTTTTGAACATGAATAGGGTATTGCTCTTTGTATTAGAGGTTTGCAGTGGCAAACATCTTAAAAACGTGTCATAACTTCAGTATACATGCTCTACCTACCTGTTATCATGAAATTCAATACCTAAAGGAGAATTAAGGGGTGAGTGAAAAACACTCATCTCCATAATTCAAGCTGATCTGTGACAATGAAGCTGTCACAGGTCGGCTCTATTGATCGGGAAGTCAGCGAACACATACCGTCAATCGCTGACTTCCCGATCCCCTCCCTGCACAGAGCAGTGACTATCGGTCACCGCTCCCCGTAGGGATTTCCCCCTCCGTTTCTCCAGCGCTGTCCAAAGCAAAAGAAAAAAAAATGACTTTAGATACATTTTAATTTTGCACAAAAGATCTCTCCATTGTGTACTGCATTTTTTTCCCACCACTTTCCTACAAAGCTCTGTGTGCTGATATTATATTGCAAGCTTCTCTGCAGATTGACAAATCTGCACGAAGAAATGTGAGTGGTTACATGGTTACATTTGAGGTTGTATAAAGAAAAAGGTTCATCAAGTTCAACCTTTGTGTGTCTGTGTGTGTTCGTGCTTGTGTGTGTGTATGAGTCCCTGTGTGGTCTCGTTTTTAAGACCTGTACACCTGTATGTTATGGTCTCTGAGGAAGTTATCTAAATGATTTTTGAATGATTCAATACTCTCAGCTGCTACCATTGCTTGTGGCAGAGAGTTACAAAATGTAACCACTCTAACTGAAAATAAGCCCCTACGCCCTTTGTGGCTAAATAATTTCTCCACCAATTTTAGATGGTGACCTCTAGTCTTTTTTAGGGAATTTACTGTAAAAAGTGTATTGCCATCACCACTAAACATTTTGAACATCAAAATCATGTACCATCTTAATCTCCTCACTTTCAGTATGAACAAGTTTAAATTTAGCAACCTTGTCACATAGCTTTGGTCCTCCAGCCCCTTAATTAGTTTAGTTGCCCTTCTCTTGACTCTCTCCAGCTCAAGAACATCCTTTCCGTGGATTGGTGACCAAAACTGAACTGTATACTCAAGATGAGGCCGAACCAGTGATCTATAAAGTGTCAAAAGGATTGTTTTGTCTCTAGAGTTCTATTTGTTCTATAAAGAACTTCAGCTTAAATAATATACAGTAAGAGACACATTAAATAATAAAAGATGAACATAAAAGGCATTTTTTTTATTTATACTTTTGAACCTAGACCTATATTTCATTTTATAGTGCTGCACAGGAACACTTTATCATTATGCTGTTGCTGTAAGCATTTAAACAGTCATATTTGGCGCTTTCACTATCTGTCTAATGAAAACCATGTGTTTTTCCAGCACTTGTAGGATAATACTCCAAAATGTAAAGTCAGGTTTCAGAGTGTTATTTTTTGTTTGTGTTCTATGCAGTACCAAGACAACTCATTGCTTGAAAGTCTAATGTTCCCAGGCCAATACTGCATCATCCACCAATACAAATCTTATTAACCAGTTGATATTGGTTTCTGATAGCTCAAACATAAACGATGTACATGCTGGGCATGATTTACAAAACCATAAGCCTTTGCATGTATGCATCTGCATAGCAGGCAGAGCAATCATTATGTATTACAGTGTGTGCCCCTAATGTGCGCACACACACTTCTAATTGTTAACAGAATCTGCACTGGTCTGCTGATAAAAAAAGCGCTGAAAAGCATCTCCCGGATGCAAACTATGTGCAACCCCTGAAGCATATTGAAATACCTAACTGCATTGTTGTTATGTACCTGATAAGAGATGCTTTTGTGCTGTCGGAACACAAGTGTCTGAGAATGTTGCTAGCAGAACATCAGATGGGTAATGCAAACTGTGAGGAACCAGCAGGATGGGCAGATTATCAGGCAAGCAGTTGGTGGGGCCAAAGGAAGCACTAGCAGAGAGCCGTGACAGGATCGAGAGGTGAGCGAACCTGGTATGTGTTCGCTCACCTCCCGATCTACTGAGCCGACCTGTGACAGTCTCATTGTCACAGGTCGGCTAGAACTATGAGGTGAGTGGAAATCACTCATCTCATAGTTCTCCTTTAAGGAAAACTATGGCTTGCAGTGGGTACAGGACAACAGGGTCTATTGAAGAGACTTACAGACAGACAGTAGGAACACTTATACAAGTTATAGCCGGATCTCAGAGTAGACCAAAGCAGAGTCACGCAGAGCTGGGACAGGTGCACATGCAGGTGCCTAAAACAGCTGGCTAACAGGTATTCCCATAATGCTAAACCTTAATGCTAGAAGATAGCCTTAGAATCATTCTGAGCAAGGAGACCCCCACTAATGAGCACCAAGCGAAGACATGTGGAAAGGTTTTACATTTTCTCTCAGTTCATATTAACAATAATACCCTTTATAATTTTTAACTTTTAATAAAAACTGTTAATTGCTACCCAAAATAGTTGCAGAGCTTTTAAAGTAATTTTCCTAGAAATGACTATGCAATTGAGCATGTTTGATGCAGATGGTTTTATAGCATTTATAGGAAGGAAAGAATAGAAAAAAGTTATGTATAAGGAAATAGAGTGTTCCATGGAATCTTATTAAACATAACTTTTGTTAGTCGGCTGGAATATGGTACTGTGAAGAACCAGCTTTATGATGACTCTTGTCTCCTCCCCACAGGGGGGTCTTCTTGTGAGGTGTGGTGTTCAATGTTCAGTTGTGTTGTGAAAACACTTGGAAGTGGAGAGGGAACAAACTTGCTAAGAGTATACTGTATAGCAGGGCTCAAAATTTCAAGTCCTGAGCTACTAGCCAGGCCTTAAAAGTTACTCACCACCAGTTGCCCCACCTAACCCCTACCCTGCCTTAACTCCGCCAGGTCAGCGGTGTGACGCACGGTACAGATGTCAGTGGTGCAATGCCTAATACAGAGGCCAGCTGTGTGACGCACAGTACAGGGGTACTGTGGTACAGAGATCCTCCATGTATCCTCTTTTCCCCCTGCATAACGTTCAGGCCGGGTGTCTCACTGTCTCTGCAGTCTTCCTCCCAGCCTATGGCAGCTGAACTGGGCAGAGGAAGCTGCAGAAGAGAGTGGAACTGAATGTCATCGAGGGGATGCGCCGCTGGCAGGACCAGAGATGGGACACTACCGTCACGGCGATCGTTCGCTTCTGTTCTCCTCCTTCTCGGCCACTCTGTAGCTGCAGCTATAGAGGAGGAGAAGAGAGAACAGAGGTGTCCCATCTCCCGCCGGCGGCACACCCCCTCGAGGACAATCCACTCGCCCCCATGCAATTTTCACTCGTCAATTGCGAGGAGGCGAGTGGAAATTTGGAGGCCTGATATATATGATCTATAGGGGCCCCTTGTCTGTAGAAAGTCCCTCCCCCCCCCAGTAATGATGTACAGTGTGTTGTGTGTATATAGGGGGATATACAATCTTCACCTGAACAAGGTCCTCTCCCCACCAGTAATGATGCACAGTGTGGTGTGTGAATGAGCCACTCGGCTGCCTTCGGCTGCTGTATGGGCTTTTGTGAATAGCCCGTACAGCAGCCCTTCAGTTTGACTGAACTGAAGGGCAGAGGTGGCCGAAGCGAGCCCCTATATGATATCATTCATTCCCAATATGGAAACAGGATTTCTGCAAAGAAAATGATAATGATGTTTCTCTAACTGGACACTTACCTTACTCCATAATTGTTGTATTTAAATTGTAGTAGTTGGCTATTTCACAATATTACCAAAATTAAAAATAGAAAAAAATGTACTTATAAAAAACATTTCTCAACCTGTTCCCAGATAATTAGTCAATAAAATTGGAAATGTTTTGTTATACTGGAAGTTATTGTTATTATTTTAACTCAAACACCAATGTGATGATATGTGTAAGTTATAGGTAAATAGCAATGCTCAAGCAAGTGCGGCAGTCTTTGCAGGCTCATAGGTACAGCTAGTGACATTAGTGACACCATGAAACCACCCCACCACCTTCTGAGACTCATCTGCTCAATCATTTTAGGGGAAAAGCATTAGCAGTACAGACTTGCCAATATACAAGGTGCTTTCACTACAGAAATGTTTGGTGGACACCACATCCGGAATGGCGCAGTAAACTTTTGAATAAGAATGCTGAATTTTGCTTAAACAATAAGCATATAATAGTTGGTTCATTGTGCAAAATTTACAGCCAATGGATTTTTACTCAGCTGAGAAAACACGATTGAAAAGTTCGTAGGGAAACACTGGCAAATGATAAATATGTTTATTCACTTAGTGCAACTTGTTAGCCTAAATCTAAACACTAAGGACATAGATGTTAATGTTTTATGACTGTAAAACAAAGTAAGGAGATTCTTTAGCAATATGTGCCAAAATCTATAAAAATGAGGGATTTGTACAAAAGCTATTATTTTCATTCCCTGTTAGTTGAGCGCTCATGTGAAGCCAAATAACACATTTTGTTAGAGCAACATTTGCTTGGAAGACACACATTTAGTTTAATTTACTATCTACACTAGTTGAAGAAAAAAATATATAGGGAGAAGATACATGGGACATCATTGAGACGGAGTGGCACTAGCTGTTCCTTAAAGTGAACCTTGGCTAATGTTAAACCCCTAAGTCTCCATTCACACATTAGCGGAAATGCGCTAAACATAAAAAAGAATGCTTTTCAATGTCAGTTGTTCACATTAGGGCAGCGTCTGCGCGATACCAAAACGCACGTCCCGTAAAAAGTCTTAGTGCAGTTTTAATGCGTGGATTCTGCGTGTTCTGGCTATAGCAATAGCCGCAAACGCGTATGTTAACGTTTGCGCATTTTTGTGCCGTGCTGTTTTCCACGGAAAACGCTACCACTGTGTGAGTGGAGCCTAAGATGGTAATAAAGTGGAACTGTGTGCACACATACATGCAGATTTTTTTTGTATTTTAAAGAAACTGCAAGACCTGGGAGAATCTAACATTCACTCGGACTGTGCAACTGTCTCCTTTGTTTTTTAGGGGCCCATTTTTACCTTATGTTGCTTAGGCAGGTGACAGAACCCGTTCCTGTTGTCACATACACCAGGACATTGCTTACTTCCAGGCAGATGAGAAATGAGAGACATTTTTTAACAATTCCCTAAACATATCTAAATATGATCCCTATTTGACAGGCAAAGAGACATGCAGAATGATTCTCCCAGTTCCTCTTACAACCATTTGGACTGGAATTGAAGGGAGAGTTCAAAATATTGCAAAGATTACTCTTCATCCGCATCTTCATCTGCATTGTTCTACTTCTCTATCTACAGTATCAAGCTATCTAAAAACAGGAAATAAATGTGTATTTACAGGAAATAAATATGTAGTATTTGAATAGCATGTAAAAACTGTTCTTGTACAGGAACCCACAGGTGACTGACTATGTGTGCCACTGACTCCCCAGATTGCTTTGTTTTTTTCTGTAGCTGATCCCCATCACATTCCTCAATAACTGTTTTTCAACCAGATCATGCACATAATCTAGTGACTGTAGGCACCTTCAATTTCCATTTTTTTCTCAAAAGAAACAAAAAAAAGGAAAAAATATATTTTTCTACAATGTTATATTTAAAGTGAATGGATACAGTGCAAATTATATTTATAGTGTAGAATATTCTGGAGATCTACCTTAAAGTTTTAAAGTGAAATGCTGAAAAATATCAAGTAAAATTTCAGGTTAAGAAACAGCCTAATGAGCTGCTAACTATTACAAGTACCCCATTATCAGCCAAGTAGTCATAAAAGAGTGCTCGCTGGCTGTAATGTATTTGGCATGATGGAATCTTGCAGCTTCTATTTACTGTGGAGACAGAACATTCTGTACTATATATGTATATGTTGTATTGTAAAAAGATTTATAAATTGTTTATGTTTGCAATAATAAGCCACATGTTTGTAAAATTATCCCTTTCTTTGCTGGCACCATAAATAATAGAAACATATGAGGACAGATATATGGGAGCTGCTTTTGATCACTTGTTTTTTCAAAGATGCTGGATCAGAGTGGTCATCTGGATCCATGTTTCACTACCTAGAGATTAATATACCTGGAACAAGTATGGCTTGTTCATGCTTTTCGGATTTCACTGGCTACATGTTTGTTGGGGAGTAGATACTTGCTAGGTATTGAAGCCATGATTAGTATGATAGGCCAGAAGCACCTTTAACTACTGCTGCCGCCAGAACTATTACATTGTGGTAGTATTGGCATGCAAACAATTGCATTACTGATGCAGTTTGTTTACATGTTATAGAGTTGGCTTTGGGCTCCCTGATAGTGATTCGGGCAGCTTCTATAGGTTGTGAAACTTGCGCTTGGAACCCTTCCTGTGTACCTGGCTCATCTGTGCCTTTAGGATGAAAAGAGACCTCTGTTTCCTGATATCTCCTGTGAAGTGTGAACCCAGAAGAGCTCACCTTTGAGCATGTCTGGGATGAGAGCTGTCAGACCACAGCAAGCTGTGGCCAGGAAATCAACAGATCAAGTACAGTCTGTTAGACTGAGCACATATTAGGTATTAGGGGTCTAACAGACACCAATGTCTCCTTAAAGAGGACTTGTCAAAACAAAATTACAATCACATAGTCAAAATCACATTATCAGCTCCCTTGTGGTAGTAATAAAACTAAATTAATTTAAAAAAAACAGATAGAAATGCAAACATGCACTTGTTTGTAAATGGTTGTGTAACACATTGGATTTCACTCTGCCTACCAGAGTGAGAGGAATAATTCTAGGGCCATGGTTAACTCTAAATGAATGTGCTACAAAGATTTAAACGTCACCTATTGATCATTTTGGGTATAATAGTTTGTCAGCTTTTTTCATGCACACACTATTTGACGTTTTGCTGTATTTGGTATCTATCTATAGTCTCATCTTTAATCTTATAGTGTCATCAGTATTTTACAGAAAATTTGGAGATTTTAACGTGTTTGCATTAAATCAACTATATTGGACATAATTTTTACTAAAAACAGATTTGATAAACAGTAGCACAAATATTGTGTGACATCAACAATTGCAACTACCAACATTTTGTTCTACATGATCTCTGCTTTGTAAAATATATAATATTTTGAGTTTTAAGTGCATTTTCATGTTAAAAAATAATAATAACACATGTGCATTTTAGTATGTGTGTGAAATAAAAAATTGACCGGGCAGTGAAAGGGTTAAAGAAAAGTCAGCCATGGCAGCTCTGATATTTCTGTGGTTACAAATTAACTTTCATACAGGATTTTCAGAAAGAACACCTGTGAACCATCGAACCCAATAACTGTATTCATTTTATCACAAGCTATGAAACTTTAAAGGCGGCTCAGATCCTACTTCGCTCTTAAGATCCAACAGTCAATATGTCAACATATTCTTGACATCTTTGCCTAGAAATATCTCAGCCACTATTCCAACTATGGCATGTCTTATAGTAGAAAAAGAAATGAAGAGATTTTAGAACAAATATGAGCAGAACACCTCCCTAAGTCATCATAGTTTCTAAAATGCTATGTTACTCCCCTTTCCTAGCCTGCAAAAAATCTGTTTTTTAGAAGACTGATCCATCAGGTACCATGCACTTGTACAACACAAAAGGGCATGGATTTTTACTAACATAAGTGTTAGGCATTTCCAAGCACCATTTGTTAGTACATGGGTGCTAACAAGGGCTGATAACACATTTTGGATAGAGAATAAAGGTTAGAATTTTAGATGTTAAGTTCCGGTTGTGTCCCCATAGAGCAGATTTTCACATGCACCAGACTGACTGATGGTTTAATACTACTGTCCATTTGTTTGTCTGTCTTCAGTCATCTACATTATAACAAAGCCACCTGTAGGAAAAGGATTTTGCAAACCACTAGCAGCACCGTTCAGATACACTTTAGCCCTCGCTCACACATGGTCATTTTGTTGCTTGTTTTTGTGCATTTCCCTACGCAAGATGATGCTCAACATCAGAATCCCATTATTTCTGTTGTGGCTGTTCCCTTCTCTATTCGCAATCACTTGGAGCTCAAAGCTCAAAAAGGTACAGCTTGACACAAGCATTTATCTTATGTGCCTCCAACAAACATGTTTTGCAGCACACCACCACTAGTGATGGGCCGAACAACGAATTTGAACTTAAGAAAAAGAAAACAGTTTGAATTTGAACTCAAACTCAATGCAAGTCTATGGGGCTAGATTTTAACATCACTTAAAGGGAAACAATAACAATGAAAAATTCCTTTAAATATTGTGCCTGGGGAGTTCCCATACACTGCCTGTACATCTGTACGGTGTATAGAACCTGCTGCAGCAAAAATGACATTTAAAAAGAAAAAACAAAAAAAGCGTGCGGTTCCCTCTCCCACACGACAACAAACCCTTTAGGTCTGGTAGGAATGATGTTAGGAGGGCCCCTATTTAAAAAAAGAAAGCATGGGGTTCCCCCCAAAAGTCATACCAGACACTTACGGTCTGGTAGGAATTTTAGGAGGGACTCCATGTAAAAAAAAAAGTGTATGGGGTTCCCCCTCAAAGTAATGCCAGGTCTGGTAGGAATTTTAAAATGAGTTAAAAAGAATGTGGGGTCCCCTCTAAAATTCCATACCCCTAATCCGAGCACAGGCCTGGCAGGGCAGGGCAGGAAAGGGGGGGACGAGCGACCTGCCCCCTTCTCCCTCCCATACCAGGCCACATGCCCTCAGCACTGGGAGGGTGCTTTTTCCAGGTGCAACCCTGGAAAATCACCTTGTGCCCGTGCCGATGGCATGGGGCTTATTCACATCAGGTACCCCTTTAATAAAGGGGCACCCAGTTCCTGCCCCCCCTTGTGAATGAGTATGGGGTACTTGTACCCCTACCCATTCACAAAAGGGTTAAATAAAAGTTTTAAAAGAAGAGGCCAGACTTTTGAAAAAATCCTTTAATTGAAAAAAAAACAAAAGGCAAGTTTTTGGCAAGTCTTTTATTGTAAAAAAAATTTGATAAAATGATGTAATCCAGGGTCAATCACGATGTCCAGGGTTGTCAATGATGACTCAACGTAATAACAAATAAAACAATAAAAAAGGAATAGAAATAATAAAACAAAAACAAACGACGCCCGCCATCCCGTCCACTTGCGACGATCTACCTCCGCAGAATAGCATTTTGACAGATGCCAGCAACATATAAACAATTGACAGCTAGCTCTGCCCAACTGTTTACAGTTATATGGCATCTGACTGGTGAGCCATGATTGGGCAAAGTCATCATGGCTCTTACAGAGTACTGCGCCCTGAAAGTTCATGTGTTCATGTGAACTGCCGATGTTCAAGTCGAACTCACGATCGACTCAAACATTGAGCCCATGCCTAACCACCACTGTGCGTTGTGGTGTGCTGCATTGGATGTCTGATGTTTTTGATGCATTGGCAGCCCATTTATTCAAATGGGTTGCTGCAATGTTATTGCTGCAAAGTGGAAGTATAGTCAAGAATGCCACTAGTCCTCATCTAAAACATATAATACATAATCTTAATCGTTGGAATGCACATCCACCAAAGGCTTTTCCTTCCCAAGATATTGTTGTTATTGTTCCTGATGGCCAGCATATGCACACTTCTATGCACATTCACAGCATCCTGGCAGTGCCATGATGTGAAGAACACCAATGCTGGGGTGACATCATCAACTATCTCTGGCAAATGAACTTGTGTATGTTTACTTCCTGATGTCAGTGGAGAGTGGAGAAGCGATAGGGGAATGAAGCATGGAGACATACACAAAATAGCCTCGGCTTGTAGAAATTTTTGGGGGAGGGCGGCTTACAAAAAAATGTAAGGTCTAAAATACAGATCTTCTGAGCATTTATTATTAATTAGCAGAAAGACTTTACTACGTCTTTTAAAGAAACCACCTCATATTTTAGCACACAAGGGTATTAAGCCCCATACACAAAGGTCGCCGGTGATTCTTGCCATCGGAGCTATATGCTGCATGCACTCAGTGTATGTGAACAACCGTGGGCAGCAGTGGTGGCTGTTATTTTGTACTTTTGGCTGCACACAAACTGGCTGCAACTAATCAACCAGTTGATATCCAGCCATAATACAGAATGCAGCTGCATCCAGAGGAAGCATTTATCTGCCTCTGAATGTAGCAAACTATCTGCCCCAGATTGGCAATCTTAATCAGGCTTTCTACTGTGGACGTGGAGTCACACATACCTTGCCTAGGAGATATGAGCTGTAACAGTCTCCCTATTAACCTGTGCGTGAAATGTCATGACATTAAGTCTGACCCTGACCTGCTTGAGACCATTTAGAGGCAAGAAGGACTCTGTAGTGTACGGGAAACATGTGGTGGCAGAACACTGAAGAAAAGCTGCTGTGAGCATGTTTTTATAAATATTAACAACTGCCTAAAGGAAGGCAGCTTCATAAAACTGTACATAAACATGTAAAAATATAAGACTGTGTGTTCAGATATATGTTTAATGCGCTGTGATGTGAAGGCAGTTCTTGACTCTGAAATGCTTTTATTCGTGAGTACATAACACATGCCTTTGAGATTACCAGAGAAGAATCTGTAAAGGGCAAAGTTGTAAAACTGTGTCTGACTAATTACAGTAAGGGTGGGATAGTGTTTAAACAGCGTGTGTTTTTGTACATTCCCTTGTCAGAATATAAGCTATAGAGCCATTCCTCATGCAGTCTTCAAGGCAAAAGGTTGTTGATTTCGATGTTCTAATACTAGGATTCCCAACTTTTTTTGCCATTGGGGGAAATTATCAAAACTAGACCAGACAGAATCTGGAGCAGTTGCCCATAGTAACCAATCAGCTTCTATCTTCAGTTTGTTCAGTTAAGCTTGGAAATGAAAGAGAGAAGTTGATTGGTTACTATGGGTAACTGCTGCAGATTCTGCCTGCTCCAGTTTTGATAAATTCCCCTCAATGTATCCCTTTATTACAACATACATTTTCCAAGTACCTCATGATTGTGCACACTGATTGTTATACCCTCTAAATGTATCTCAGTCTTTTACAGCTAACCCCATAGGCTTTTAAAACAATTTGTGCACAATTTACTACTAACTATACTTTCAAACCAGAGCACTATTATCATCATTATATTTTGCACAGTGTTCTTAGCCTACAATTGGAAAGGACAGTCAGTCAGCTGTTCTGTTAGCTACATTCCAGCCAAGCCTTTGAAGGACAGTAAGGCCAAGAAATGTGATGTGTCAAAGAAAGGTCTGTTCTTGAGATGTTTAACTTCTAAAATAAAAAAATCTCCACACTGTTATGTGTGAGTGGGTGATATAATTAGGGAAACTCTTACCACAATGTACAATACTACTGCTAGGATGGAAGATAACACAATGCACCGCACTTTTCTGGAACTGAAAGAAACTAGCACAACTGAACAGTGATATCGTCTTCTTGACCACATGATTTCATTGCTTCTCCTTGTAGTTGTGTATAAATATGTAGGCTTCGGAACCATTCTCAGAAATGTACGAAGCCTGAAGAAGGGGTCTAAGAAATCCCAAAAGCTTGCTTTTTTTATTAATATAGGTTAGGCAATAACATAGCTCCCAACTTGAGATAGGAAAGAGGGACACATTATACTGCAAAGTGTGTAGGCAAATGACACACCCCTTTCATGTCCCCAATTGCATGAATCATGATTAATTTAGGGCACAAACATTTTTGGATGAACCCTTTTAGTGCTTTTTTTTACCACTACTTTATCTTTATAATGGCTTTTAAAATTAACAAATGCAATCATTTGGAGTTTGGATGAAAGGTTTAGTGTAGTATAACACATTTGGTTGTTAAATAGTAAAGTTATATAGAACTCAGACGAAAAAGAGGGGCAAATAAGGAGGAAAGAGGGACAGAAGGATTTGTTTCCAAAAGAGGGAATTATAGGAGGTATGCAATAAAGAGTTTACTTAAACTCCAAACTTTCTACATCTTGTGCAAAATAAATACAGGAATACAAATATTAAAATGTTCTGTGTTCACTGCACCGGTGCTTATAGTATATCTAAAAGCCCCTGTCAGGTTTTTTGGGGTTTTTTTTTGGCTACTGTGTCTCATTCTGGATATTTCCCTTCACTTCCTGTCCTGTTGACTAAACAGTGGAAAAGGATATCTTTCCAGTCCGAGAATAATCTCTATATACACAGGAACAAGTGTCCCCATTGGAAGATTTCCCCCCCAGTTCTGCTCTTGTGGTAACTCAAAATTTTGGATTTACCGTGATATTGGTGATCAGGACAAGGGACACAGACAGCAATTAAAACTGAAAAAGGCTTCTAACTTTCACCACTATACTCAAATCCTAAAAAAGAAAAGTTTTGCCTTTAGCTATATTGTAAGGACACATTCACACGGGCAATTAGGATCTCCAGCTGCAAGAATCAGGGATTCTTTCAAGTGAAAAAAAATCAGCCCTATCCTTTTGCTGCCACCAATGTATGGCATACGGCAGAACACAGCCGCTTTCAGCTGGCCACCGCAGTATGCCATAGGTCAGTGGATTTTACTCTTCTGCTATAAGCTAATGGTCACTTTAGCAACCATGAATTTATACCAGAAGGGTTCTCCTGACTCCTGGTTCTCCTGAGAAGCCACCAATGACAGCTATTAACAAAAATCCCCCCCCCCCCCCCCACCACACACAAACCATTCCTCCATGCAGATCTTCTCCACTTTTTAAGCGGGAGAACTTGCACAACTGGTGGCTGACTAAATACTTTTTTGCCCAACTGTACACCTGCAACAGGGCGCATCGTATTGTGGTGTACGCCATGGACATGTTCTGCGGTGCGTTGTTAGAACGCGGTGCAGTGCTTGATTTTTTCTTTTTAAAATAACATTAATTTAACTGTGTGGCAGCGCATGGCAAAGCATTGTGACACATTGCCGTGTATTGTGATACGCTGTGTTGCAATTAAATGTACGCCAATATCATTTTTATCACAACAAACACACCAACACAGCACACAAACGATTTTTAACATAAGTTGCTTATTTACAGTTGTGCATTACTTCATTTTTTTTTTACTGTTTCGCAAAAAGGCACAATTTAAAATGTACAACTATTTGTTCTTTATTAACGCAATACAGTTTTATCTTTTAGATTTAGTCGGAAAAGTATTTTTTTTTGTGCACTGATGCTGATTTTAGTGTGCTAAAGGACGGTGTCACCATAAATTCCGAGATGATTTGAGGATCTACAGCTGAGTGATACACAAATAAGTTACATTTTTGTCATTGGCTAAGGTACTTAAATACATTTTTAAGATTTAACTCCTGACTTTAGTGTCACTTTAAATCTGAGTGCTGTGTAATCCAATGTACTACTCTTAACGTGTCAAGTGTAAGGCCCTTTCACACAGGCAGTCTGATCAGATCCACCTCTCAGTTTTTCAGGCAGACCTGATTGGAAACCCAATGTAGCACTACATGTGTCTGTTTACATCCGATTACCTCCAAGTATGTCTAGGTCTGAAAAGAGTTCAGTTTTGGCGCAACTGGCCGTGATGGATCGGAGGTAACTTGATTGGGTGGTTTTGAATCTGACCGGTTCATGTGACACAATGGATACATAAGGCTTTATGGGAGGAGCTTGGAACATGTTTGGAAATACCTCTTCTGCATTAAATAGAGCTAAGAAAAAGGGGTTCCCAAATCACTTTATTCTTCACAGTAATGCTGATGCATTATGTCTGACTGAAAAATGGTGTACAGTCAGGTAGGCTGTGGCTAAATCTTGCATATTAGAGTAAACTTTTTTTCCGATATTATTCAGATGACCGCTTGGGTGTATTTACTGTTTATTTTCCTAATTTGTATTATATAAGCTCCTACCGAGTAAAGTCTTATATATCTCTCTCTTATTTGTCTGCAGCAAAGAAGCTGAACATGAAAGTGCATATCAATATGACCAGTGACACACTGACTATGAAATTTCACCGTCCAAACCAAAGCATCAAGTTAGATGGATTTATTCTTGGATATGGCAGCAACTATTTCTCGAACCAGTATTTTCAGTGGCCAGAAAATGGAAAGTCATATGTCACAGATGTGGGTAAGTGTTTATCTGAGAAATGGAAGATTAAATGGATTGCGGAGTCCCCAGTCTTCTATTTTTACATGTTTTTGTTTAGTTGTCAGTGCAAGAACAGTGTCAATGCATTTTCCTGCTATCCAGTGAGCCGTTAGAGAGATTTACAATCACATCCTTTCTTGCTGACAATGGTTTCACCAGACAAGCAAGTGCCAGAAATATCTGAAACAAGAACACAGACAGTGATAACTAATCAACAAGGGTTTCAGTCTTCCCCCACTTTGATACAGAAAGTGTGTCTCTTTCTGTTTGTATTGCTTTTGAATAGTTCCCTTTACCTGTATGGTACAACATTATCATCAGGACAGAAAGTGAGGGGGAATCTCTCAAACACTAAAAAAAGACACATTTGGAGGAGATTTCCTTTGTGCTGCCATCTTGCTCTAAATTGATGGGCATCCTTGGAGGTCAGAGACGTGTATCCCAGGAATGAGTAACTCCTACATAGCCCCCTGCTTCCTATGGTAGCAAAGGCCTGTAACCGAATGCTCTATCACACTTATTAAGTACCCATGCCTTATCCAAATGTTGGGAGATATGCAGTGCAAATATGCACTGCAAAGTGCTTATCTGTTTGCAGGGACTTATCAGCTTGCAGGCATTTGTAGTTTTTCAACTAGAGAGCTAAGGCCTTTTTGACAACTCATGTTTGTATTCCCAAGGCTATGTGTTTATCATACCTGACAACTTTCTGACATGGGAAAGAGGGGCATATTATAGCACAAAATAAGTAGGCAAAGGGCACACCCCCACCATGCTTCTATTAACATGGACCATAAAAATGTACGCACAAAAAATGTTTGGTTTAACCCAAAATTGCTTTCTTCATCACTACTTTTACTTTATTTAGTTTTTTCAAAATAACAAATTGAATAATTTTAAAGGTTGAATAAAAGATTTAATACTGTTAAACACATTTGGTAGTTAAATAACACATTTTCTTATACATCTGCACATCAGAACAAAAAAAAGGAACAGCTGAGGAAGTAAGAGGGACAGAGGTTTAGTTCCAAAAGAGGGTCAGCACCTTCAAATAAGTGACATTTGGGAGCTATGGTTTAGTAGTCACCATAAGTTCCTGACTTCCAGGGACAGTCCTGCTCCAAGTCCCCAGTGTGTCAGATTTTTCTTGACAATATCTGCAGTATACTGGTCAATTACACTATACTAATCGAAGTTGCATTTAGTTCTAATTAATGTCTTAGGGCCCAGTCACATCATTATGTTGCACTAACCGCACAAGATGCCTGTGTTTAGCTCATGCTATTGCACAATGCACAGTACGGCATGGCAAGTGTGCCTGTGCATTGCATTGCCATTCATATGAATGGCATCCCAATGCAGCCCCCAGAATGCGTGCTTTATTGCACAATGCATTGTACCACAATACAATGCACTGCATTGGCATACGGTGAAAAAAAGTAATACATGCAGTCTGCATTCAACTTCCACAGAGCCAGTTTCATCTGATTCAGAAAAGGTTAGCTGCAGAACCCACCTATCTGTCAACACTTCTTCCTGGGATGAAGGAAGTTCTCCACAGCCATTTGTGTGTTTTTTCAGAGTAGTATCTGTCCACTACAGGACTTCAGGGATTTCTCTTTAACTGACAGTGTACCTTTACACTTGATCGGTGAACAAACAACAGCAGGAAAATTCTAGTTGACAAAACAGCCAAATCATTAGGGTTTTGCATCCATTGGCTAGGAGAGTAATGAATATAGCAACTGTGATTTACATTTATTTAAAATATTCCTGTCGTATTCTGTTTATTTATTTTGTATTATTCTTCTGGCTTTTATACTACCGTAAATTTGTTCATGGTGCTTGAATGCTCGAACATTATTTAACACGATATTTCATTTAGAGCACCCATTAGACACTTTTGGCTTATTGATCATTAGTGCCAAGGGCTGCTACAGCAGTAGACTTCAGTATTAAACTGAACAAACGGCCCCTAACAGACATGGAACAACTGGGATGGAGGGAAAATCGGGAGCCAGGTGACATAGTCCAGCTCCTCAGATAACATCTCGAAATATCAGGTGACATCTGAGTTTTTTTCGAGTGACTTGACAGGTCTGATTTTGTTCCCCAGAATACGTATATGCTCACTCCACAATTGTCAGCATTTAAATGATGTTGTCATTTCACTTTCTGCACAAGTCCACTCATTAATATAAGCTAGTAAAAATAAATCATATCTTTCTGTTTTGTTAAAAATAGTGATAATAGTTATAACTAATAAATATTCCTTTTGTTTAGTAAAGTCTAATTGTCTATGGTCTTTCATCCGGCATTGCAGTTCCCATAGCCCATTTCTCTTTACATTGGGAACTTTTGGAGATGATTTTAATGGGTAAGAAGGTCTATACTTGTTAAAGTCTGAAATGTTTATATAATGTCCCTTGCAAATGGATAATGTACCTGCTACTGTAAATTACGTTCATAACCATGTAAATCCACAATGCCACAGAGCAAATGCCTATAAAGGTCACAGAACTTTGAGCTGGCTCTTATTATTTTTAAAATGATACTTAGTTAAAGGGATGTAAAGTATTTGATAGAATACAATAACATAAAATAACAAATAAAGACTGCAAATGTATCTGCAGACTGTTGTAGATGAACAGACAATGAGACACAAGCAGATAATTAAAATTAAACTCCCTCCATGATACTAGCAGTCAACCCTGCCTCATTTAAAACATTACGCACTTTTCATTGTCATTTTGGCAGAGCAATTCCTCAATTACTGAACAAAGTTTAGTAGTATTCAGACTGTAAATATGTAAACTGTAGTTCCTCCCTTTTGAAGTAACAAGCAGATGCACAGCTTTGATCTTCTTCCAGTTTAATGCAGGAGCATGAAGGATGTAGCTGGGTCCCCTGCACATCCACCAGGTCTTAGGCTTTTGACAAGGTTGCCCTGTGGATGATGTTACGATGCCATGTTAAAATCCCCCATCACAATCCTGTGCCTGATTTGTGGCTAAAATGAATAAGTAAATAGATGAATCAGGACATAGCTGTGGTAGATCTAGTGCTCATGGTAAGGTATTTTAGTTTGGTATGTTAAGAAGAATTTGATTATGCCTGTCTCTTTAGAACCCTGATTAGAAGACCTCACCACTTGTATCACCAGCTTTGCTTCCCCTCTAACAACCATAGTCTTAATATTCTTACTCACCTTGAGGCCAGTGAGGAACACTTGTGATACAGTGGCTGAATTATCAAGAGAAACACATAGAAAAGCCTGCTGGTGAACACTGGCAGCATCATTTTACACTGAAGCTGAATGAACGTTTTAGGACAACAACCAAGGAAAAGGGATACAAAATGTGTATGTTTGGGTGGGCTTTAAATTCAGCTGCAATGCAACCAGCTTTCACATCCAGAACACACAACACCTGTTGTTTCTGGCTACAACAGGATCCATTTTTGCCCCTGGAGTATTTTGCTGTTCTAAGATATATTCATATGAGCTTTATATAGGGTGTTGGGATAGATTATAGTTATGGAGTTAATTTGATGTTAATTTGACGTATCCTATTAATTAATGTTTACTGTTTTCTACAGCTTTTGGTTCCAAAATTCATCTGCAATATATGGAAAAATGTCATACATGTAAACCAAAAGGTATACAGAATGCATCTTAGTCATTGCATCCACTAAATTAGCTCTTTGAAGATGTACTGAGAACTGCAGTCAGGGTACATAAAACATGCGCGTGCCTGAATTAAAACTTAAGTGCCCCTGGGATGCAGATAAGGCATTACACCCATATGGAGACAAATGCAACCTATTCACAGTTCATGCACACAGCAAACTAATGCGCAATTTTGCCAAAGCAACCAGCTACTAATAATGCACGTCCTGGCTTTTCAACCTTGGTCACGTGGCTTAGAAGGCCCAATAATGGGAGCTTTGTCATGTGCCATTCCCCTCACTAAAAAGGGCGGTCCTAGCAGGCATGTGTCAGTATGTGTTGGAGTAGATAGGGAGAGTTTACAGTCTGCCATTAGGGAGAGTTAGTTGCTGCTATACAGTGCTATATCTCTAAATTGTCACAAGCTTGCTGGGAACCTCCGGGATGACAGCTCAGGAGCACTCCTAGGATGTGCGTCTGTTTGGAGGTCTTTTACTGTTAAAAATTCTGGACACAAATACTACACAGTTGAAAAATTATGCAAAATATCTACCGTCATGAACAAAAACAAGCAGCGGGAGCGATCGGTAATTGCATCCAAGGCAGATTAGTAACAGCCACTAGTGATTTGGGAGCCTCACACGATCGCTCTCAAATCACTTTGATTGACTGCATCAAGGCTGTGTGTTTAAACACCGTGAGGGGAATTTATCAAAACTGAAGCAGACAAAATCTGGAACAGTTGTGCATGGTAACCAATCAGCTTCCCTGTTTATTTTGTTCAGTTAAGATTTAAAAATGAAAGAGAGAAGATGACTGGTTGTCATGCACAGCTGCTCCAGATTTTGTCTGCTCCAGTTTTGATTAATTCCCCTCCATGTTTTTAGTAATTTGTTGCTATTTCAGTCTGTAAGTCAGTTACGTAGGTAGATAGGTAGTACATTATATAAAAACATAATTATGTTTGTAATTTAGTTTGAAGGAGGGATATGCCTTCTTGGCATCCGACTCACAGCACTGACACTACTCAGATTTTGACGTAGGTTAGTTTACTGTCACATCCACTGACATGCCATTTGTTAGTGAGCTGGCGACTAAAAGAAGCTGTGTTACCCCCACTACCACTAATGTGGAGGAGGATTGGGTACCAACCTCTGTCACTCTACAAATCACCCCCAGTATGACAGGCTTTATAAAATATGCCCCCTGGTAACACATCTGCAAAAAAAATTGGCTGAAGTATATACCACACAAAAAAATATTTCAATAGATGAATCACTCATGAAGTACAAAGGGCGATTAGGATTCAAACAAAATATCCCCTCAAAGCATGCTCAGTATAAGATAACGTTTTATAAACTTTGCGAGAGCAAAAGGGGCTATACCTTTGCCTTCTGGGTATATGGGGGAAAAATTGTCACCTGGACCCTCCTTGTTGTCTTGACTTTCTTGGGACGAATTGGAAAACTGTATGGGATCTTCTTATTCAATAAGGGTTATCACCTTTATCTGGGCAATTTGTATAGCAGTATGCATTTGTTTCAGATGCTGTATTGTTTAGATTCACTGGTCTGCGGCATTGTGCGAAACAATTCCAAAGATTTCCCCAGATTTCTTGTTACCCAGATCTCTCTTAAAGGCGAGTGCAAAGCTCTGCACAAAGCTGAATTGTTAGTATTAACATTTAAGGACAGGAAAGATGTTCATATGTTCACCACCATCCACGATGAAACAATGTAAGAAGTCACTGTCCGAGGAAGAGCACAGTCTAAGCTTATTTGCATCAGGGTTTACAACAGGCACATGGGGGATGTAGATTTGGCCAATCAGCTAATGGAGCCATATCTCATTTTAATAAAGACAGCTACCTGTTATAAAAAGATGGCAATCTATCTGATGCAGGTGGAAACTCATAATTCCTTTCATAATTCCATAATTAGAAAAAAAAATCCAGCAACCTTTCTCCTATTTCAGCTGCAGCTGATTTCAGGCACACTCCATAATAGTTCAAATATTACATAAAATCCAACACAGGTGATACAAGAGTCAAGAATTGGGGCTACACAATTCATATTTAACATACCGCTAACTGCCAAAGCAGCCAATTCTGAAACACTACCACGACTGTTATAATAAGGGAAAAAGGACAGCACCCCTTTTTCTGCCCCATTGCCCTTCAAAACCTGACCTGTGCATTGACACTTGTTTTAAACTCTACCATACACAATACACATTTTAAAATACATACAGTATCTGCAAATAAAGGGTATCTTTTATCTGATAGACCCCAGATGTGTCCATAAAGCATCACCTCCAAACGCTATCACATGGGGGCGGTAAAAGCTTTTAAATTGTCACCTATGGGAAATTTTGAACACCATAGTTTTGCGCCATTGCACGGGCATTTTGCAATGGCGCATATAGTGCGTTACATGTTTGGTACTGATCTACCTGATGGAACCCCATCTTTTATATTTCACAAAAAATTGGGTATTAAATTGTGTTTGCTTGCGCTAACATTCTTTTAAATGTTTTTTCCTAATTAATTAATTTGCTAAACATTTGCACAAATATAGTGTGACATAAAAAAATTCAGCTGCCATTTTTTTTTTTTTACAAAACCTCAACTACTTGTTTGGGGGTTTAAAGTAATTTTCTATCCAAAAATTCAGATTTTAGCATGTGTTTGCAGAAGTGTTAAAACAGCTACGGTCCTTAACGTACACCATGGCCAAAACAGTCAGGTCATGAAGGGGTTAAAGCTATGACACTGGCAAGGATGAGTTGAATTATTTTATCAAATAATGAGTCACTTGCTGAAGGAGCAGGATCTTGGTCATGTGCATGAGTAAAAGAGCACCAGGACCATAGAGTGGGCTATGACTATTTGACATAACAGTAACAAATGAACCCTAAAACCTTTATTCATGGGAAGCATTAGCTTTGAAAACAAAACCGTTAAGATAACAGTAATAGTAATAGTTTTTAGTATAAAAAAATTCTAAACTAAAACAAAAAATATATTTTACAAAAATTAAACAGGAACAAAGAAATTATTTTGCAACTGTATTTTAACACAGGGGCATTACACTAGTATATTTCATGTACATATTGTATGCCATTATTATGTCATGGGATTTTCATTTCCATCTTGGTAGCAGCAAATCATTTTCCTCATAGATGTTGCCAAAGCTTTGACACCCTCTATAAAGCCTAGACTTGGCCAGGTTAGTTTTCAGCAGCTTCTTGTAAAAATGTTAATGAATACATATTTCTTTTGGAAGGATGGAAGGCTAAAGCCACTTGTGGGTATTCTGTTTCAATGTCAGTATTGTATATGTTGTACTGGTAATTCCATATGAGGAAGAATTATTTTAAATGTGAAAACATTGTTTTACTCCTAATTCTTACATTTTCCATAGTAAAATCCAACATGAAGGTTTCTTCAAGAAGTGTATTATTTTAGCACAGCATTTTACACTGTGTGTTGTGACATGACAGGACTAGACAATGCTGAATGCTCTAAATACAAAGCCATTCCACAGCAATCCCTTCTATACCTTTTTATTAGACAATTTTCAAACAGGACTGGACACATCTTGACCTCTATTTTTCATAGCTGTTATTAACTTGTTTATTTGTACCAGTAAACATGAATACGTCACTAACTAATTGAAATTTAGCTAAACAAAACTGCATTTTGAAAGGGCTGTGAGACTTTATCAAAACTATTTTATTTTTTTTGCACAGATTTGTAAGGCTAATTGAAGGGTTGCAAACAAGCATCTGCAAATTACTAGGTGTGGTGAAGGCATAAATAACTAAGGTCAAATAATTTGAGTGAGGAATCCTTTTATCAAAACTGCCTACAGGTATATCCATTGACTTTAGTTTGCTGCCTGTTTAGAGGTCAGTGACTGACCCACTGACCTGACTGCTAACTCCTAGGGCTGCAAAGTAGATAGATCATGTTTTGTTATAGGAGCGAACACTTAGGGGAATATTTATTAAATTTAAAAGGAAAGGGTAATTTCCCCTTGTCAGACTGCCAAACTTACATTTCATTTTGGCCATGGTTTTTAGGGTAAATAATTTAAGAAAAAGTCAAAGTAAAGTCTGACGAAGGTAAGGAAAAAATGAACTATTGTTATGCCAGCATCATTCCCTTTTACTACATTTTAAAGCCTAACTCCAGGCTGCTTTTAAATGTACTCATGCAGTGGGACCCCTCCCCCTTCACAGCATGGATTAAATGCTCACTTGGATAGAAAGGTAAAGAATAAGAAAACATCTTATCTTATTCCTTTCTCCAGCAGGCTCCCTTCTCTTGATGCAACTTGTCCCTCAAAACTATTTCACCTTCCTGCCTGGCGAATCCCAGCTCTTTGACATCATCACATATATTGCAGGGCAATCAGGCCTGCATTTTACGGGAGGATGGCAAGGGCCCACCCACAACCAAATTTGTCTAAAAATCAGATTGGCTACTTGCATGGGTGAGGGGGTATACATGACTTTTGTTGTTGTCCTATAAGTCTACTTCATTATTGAATATGAAATTTAAATCAAACTTAAATTCCAACAACACATACACACCTTTCCCTCCTTCTCCCACTACTCTACCAGAAGGAGCAAAGAAAAGCCTGTGTAAATTTCAAGTTACTAGTTAGAGCTTACACAGAGCTAATGATGTTTTCTCTGACCCTATGTGACAATACTAGGTAATTCACCAAGAAGCAGTGCTGTCACCTGAGAGGAAGGGAAGTGAGTATGGAAGGACCAGGTATTCTCTTTGTTTCCAGCTGCTATGTGGGAGGGAGTAAAGGAAAGGTGAGTTTTTGCTGTAGGGAGGGGACAATTTAAGACAATTTGTTTTTTGTTTTTTTGGTCTTGCATGTTAAAATACTAGAGTGTTTAAAGCCTAGTTTCATGGGACCAATTTACTAATTTCTTATAAACTGCAACACTACTAATGATCAGTGGCGAGATAAGGTCCTTTAGCACCCAAGGCAAAAAAGCCAAGGTATGCCTTCCTCCATGAGCTGTCAATTAATTCAGCAGGATAGTTTGCTTGTCCTGCCCTTTTTGTGCCCTCATCCTGCTGAAGTACCAAAAGCAGCTGCTTCTTCTTCCTATCCCTTGGCCTAGATATGCTAGTGATGGAAGTGTCTGCCTTGTATTGCTGTGGAGAAATATCTTACATTGCTCAAGAGATGCATTTACTTGCTAACACCTGGAGTATAACAATATATTGCTGAATAATGGACTACGAGACAGTGGAAAAGTATGCCAATTATTTTCATTCAGGAACCATGTACACATTGTTTTTTGATTTATGGATTTTCAGGATGAGATTTCCAGCTGGCTGGCTTTCCCTAGTCACCTGCAAGCTATTAAATGACTGATGATGAACTAAGCAAATGGCAAGGAAATTAGATAGACTAAACTTAATATGGGAAGAAAGTAGATTTCGTTTATAAACGGTGTATAATGGAAATCAACACTGTATCTAACTTTATTTTTTTATTCTTTTTTTAAGCCTACAAAATGTAGAATGTTACATTATTTCTGTACCGAGAACATACATTTCATAGCCCATCTCAGGGCAAAGCTATTTTTCTTCCTACCAATTTAAGGGTGAGTTTCGTATTCAGATCGACGATAACTTTGACCCAAATTCTAGTTGTTTGCCAGTCAGAAAAAAACTGCAATGCAGTTGTTCACCACCATTCCAGCCAATTACCAATCATGCATTTCCTGGCTTTTGAACTGTAATCAGGTGGCCTAGACGGACCAATAATGGGGGTTTTCTAATGTGAAACTATAGTTTCTGCAGTGTGTTGGGCTATGTAGTGTGTACTGTACCACCCCCTCCCCCTTATTCACTGCTGTATTGTGCTACATTACTGTGAATTGCCTTGTGGTGGATTTACATATTTATGTGTACCGCCCTTTGTGTTCACAGTCCATAGACATTTTTATGGAAAAACGTTTGTGGCTGTCAGCAAAAACTTATTTTGATGTTTAACTGCTTGGTCCCCATTGCAGCATCCCAATGCCAGCTTGGCAAATTTGCTGGCTGCTCCCATTCTAGCTAATGGAATTTGCCCCCCTATATAAAGTGCAACATGTGTAAACAATAACCCCAATGTGTAATATCTCATATGAAAAAATAACAATCATCCAGCCTTTAAAGTGTCCAATATTTACAGTGCAGTCTGTAAAATAACTCTCCTTCAAGTTGAATTGACATTCAACTATGTTTTATATCTACCTCCATGCTTTCAACCATGCTTCACTGTTAGTTGGAAAGCTCACCTCCTTTGGTGGACCTTATCTGTCAGAGAACAGGTCAAATGTGCCTCAGATGTTCCTGCTGGAGTACACACTGCATGGTATAATAGACCAGGCATTGGAGGCACAGCAGCAGGAGGAAGCGGAGGATTTCGTTGCATCATGCATCGATTCAGGTGAATATTTTTTTCTAAATCAGTTCACTTATCATTAGTATCAAGTAGGGATGATCAGATACCAAGTACCGTACTCGGTACGAGTACAAGTACAGATACTTTTCCAGCTCCAAGACTAGACTATAGAAAAATTCAAAAGTTAGGAGGCAGCTGTCATTTTTAAGGAGCATACGGAACTCCAGGGATTTGTGTATCCCTGTTTTAATTAAAATTAAAATGTTTTTATAAATATATATGAGGGATGCACCGATACAATTTTGTCAGGTTCCATTACTGATACTTGTTCAAGTACTCGCAGATACAAGTACTGATACATTTTGTTTATTGTCTTGTGAAAGTGTTTCTAAAACAATACAGATTAATGATTTCAGGATGCTGGTGGAGCGCCAGAGCCAGGACCCAGCTGCAACCCTGGTAGTTCTCATGAAAATGCCAAGTATCGGCACTGGTATCTGAACATCCTTCGTTTCAAGTGATCTTATGGTCTCTTTGTCACTCAAAAAAGCTGCTGACAGCTTTAAAGAACAGGCACCCAGAGGTACACATACCTAAAGCAGCTTTTCTCTCACAATGTTTCTTGTAGTCAAAGACTATGTGATCTAGGCTGTCTAAGACATAACACAAGCAGGTACATATGTCATTTTATAGCAGTGACAGTGGTTATTGACAGTGTTAATTAAATTAATTTATGATGCAGTTTTTTGTTTTAGTTAGCTTTAGTTTTTTCTAAGTGCTCCATGAACAGGTTTATTTTAGAGAACTCTTCCACCACATTAATCAGATATAGCAATTATCATAACATGCATACAAATTATCCCCGGTTTGAGCTTTTGTTGGGAATGTTTGTCCCTGAAATGTCCCTGGTTTTAAGTACTGATATGTTTTTGTAATCCTCTGCTTTCTGAGTAATTACAAATTAAAATATCCATAAATTACGGAGTCTACAAAATCACTTTTTTGACTCCCCTCCCAATATGTATTAGCTAAATGGGAACAGCATAAACCTGTGATGATAAAGCTTTCTGTTTGATGCCAAAATCATAAATATACAGCTTATATGACAGGTTATGTCAGGTTAGGGGTGTTTACTCCATACAATGGCATGCTGTTGCCTATAGTGTAATTATAGATTGTTTATGGTTCACTTGTATTGCTTGCAGCTACAATTATTTGAACTAACTGCCATTTATTTATAATTTAGCGATACTTAATCTGAATGATTATTTATTAGGCACGGAGGTGCCATAGTTATGCGGGTGTTTACAATATAGTGAACAATTGCTGTTGGCACCACACATTAAATATTTGATTAATAAGTTATATAAAAAAGGTGTTAAAAAAGACTGACATATAATATATGCATCACATAGCTCTCATTTTCTCATCAAAAAACTCAATGCACATTTATTCATATTTCACATGTAGCTCTCATCCCCGAAGGAGCCGCCAGAATATCTGGGGTCATTACTAGATGTCTAGGGGTTTTGTTCTTCAGCTTCCCTATTAGCATCTAACCACCCTCTTCTATTCCCCACAAAGCTAATATCCACTCCAGAAGTACAATGCTGAATAAGTTTTATTAACATCTTCACACTGGGGAGAGAGGGTATAGGGATCCTAGACATCCAAGACCTCCATTACAGACATACACTCCAGACTCACCAGACCCTTTTTAGCATCTTTTCTATAAATGTTCGTGATGGACGATTTTACAACTTGAGTTTGTGTTTGCTATTCAAATTGATTGATTGATTGATTGGTTGATTTGGAGAATGTAGATCCATTTGTAGCCCAGCTAATGGAAATTTGAGTAGCAGATGAGCAGAGATGGGCACAGATGCTCAGCAGGAGAGACACCTGATATCTCCTGAGGTCCACTATGTTCCGGGTACCTTCAGCAGCCATCCGCTTTCCTGGTTCTCTTCTAGCAACAGCACAGGCCTCTTACATAATTGAGGCCTAGGGAAACACTTCCCGCACTCCAACATCTGCCCACCCCCAGGCCTAAGGTCTCAGGTTATTTGTTGCTACCAATAGATACTTCATAGACTCTCACAATTATTACCAGCCAGTTTAGCATATTTTCAGTGATTGCATATTTTGAGTTATACATGAGTTTAACATCTTTTTAAAATAAGTTTTACATTTTCCCAAAATTGACTTCCACAATTTTTTTTTCTACGTTAATAAACTAAAGCAATCTGAAGATTAGTCACCAAAAGTATCTCTCAGTGTGCGAGTACCTTGCAGGGAGGGAAATGTCTTCATTGACTTAGCTGACTCATAACCTTTCTTTGAAAAGGAGCAGTAAAGCACAAACATTGTGTAACACTACAAAGAAGGAATCAGGGCTTGCATATGTGCTTACTAACTGCTACCAGTGACTGTCTACGATCAGAAGCCAGGGGGTTGGGCTCCTAATCATGTGACAGCCAATCACAGTGATCACATAACCGGGATGTCAACCTTCAACTCCTGGCATTCAGAAGCCTATAAAGCAATGCTTGCTTTTAATTTAAACTTTCACATCATAAGTGTCCCAGAATAAAAATTTGAAACACAGCTATTTGTCTGCCAATCCCAAATCAATTAAGGGCAGGAGAAGGGCAGCTGCTACATCTGTGTTAATCAAAACCAGTTTGGATGTGTGTCTGTATTTCTCCACCTTATGGTTATATTGCTCTTTTAATTGCATGCTCAAATGTGAGCGTCATTCCATGGTGCATCTTTTCTATAAATGTTCGTGATGGACGATTTTACAACTTGAGTTTGTGTTTGCTATTCAAATTGATTGATTTATTGATTGATTTGGAGAATTGCCTTTTTTTGTGACAGATTTACCTAAAAAATAGTAATAAATACATAATTCCTTGTAATTTAATAGATCCTTTCAAATGTATCAAGGAACAACATTTTCACAGATTTTCAAAAAGCACACACTATGCAAGTACAAGAAGAACAGATGTAGCATGAACAGTTTTTAAGGTGTATACCAGCTTTATTTGTTTAATAAGATAACCCCTCTCATTCTCCTTATCCCCCCTCCAGATAGCACAGAAAGTCTTTAGGGCCCGTTCACATCATAGCATTGCGCTAAACACACAGTACTGTGCATTTAACACATGCTATCGCACAGTGCACCTAGCATGTGGTACCATGCACTAGGTGCATTGCATTGTCATTCATTTGAAAAGAATCCCAATGCACCATCCAGGGGCCATTTGTTGCAGTGCAACACATGGTACTGTAATACTCTGGGTTGTATGCGGTGGAATTTTTTTCACTGCACAGTAATGCAGCATTTTTGTTCAGAGGTGCGTTGGAATGCCATTCAAATGCATGTGAATGCAAGGCACCTAGCGCACAGTACCAGGGAATACAGCTAAAGGTATGTGAACTGCCTTACCGGAGAAGAGAGGCAATGAAAGATAACCATGTGGTGGCATTACTGCTATGCAGCCTTCCAGAGTCATACAGTGCTCTTATTAGCACTCTAGAAACCAGACCTAAGCAGGAACTAACACTAGAATACCCCAAAGGAAAATAATCAATGAATATTACAGAAGGAAAGAAAATATGTACAATTATGTAAATGAGAAAGCCCTAAAGGTGCATGAGAGCGCAAAGCCAAACGAAGAAATCAGAGTGTGTTTTCGCTGTAAAAACACTGTTCATCCGAAAAAGGACAGTTCCAACTGGAGAGCCAAGCAGCGAACGTGAGAGGCACCTACAAGAGAAAGAGTTAAGGCAGGTACAAAGGAGACTGCAGGCACATCATGGAGTGCTACCTTTAAAGTGACTAAGAACAGTATACCACATGGATGGTGTATTGACTTAGGCGCAACAAGCCACATGACTAGTGATGAGACCTTTTTTACAGAAATTGATTTCAGTGCAAAGGACAATGCTTTCCTAGGAAACACAAAAAGTATTACTAGGAAAGCATTGCATTGGTCAAGGATTCTTGAACTTCATCACACAATCAGGGGACAAGCAGAGTATCCTCGTGAACAATGTACTGTATGTCCAGACCTAGAAGGGAATCTTCTATCAGTAAAAACCCCTGATAATAACAGTCTCACAATTAATTTCTGAGGTGATGAATGTACAATCCGAAACAATAAGCAAATCCTCACAAAAGGAAAATTGGATGAACACCGGTACAGACTCATCACCACAGATGAACAAGTCAAAGCAGCCACTCATAATCCACACAACAAATGTATCCACCCATGGCACAGATGACCAGGGCACCGAAACCCAGAAGCCATAAAGGATATTATAAAGAGAGGCTTATTAGAAGATATAACTATACTGCCTTGCCAAATGCTCATGACATGCAAATGCTGTATGGAAGCAAAGGCAACATGTACCCCACTTCCACTGGCCACCCAATGAAAGACCACCCACCCCATGGAGCTCATACCCAGCAATGTGTGCGGACCAATTAAAACTCCCATATCAGGTGGGAACAGATATATACTGACCTTCATTGATGATTACTCCAGGTATTGAACAATTTATCTAATGAAGCACAAGAATAAAACATCAGAAAAACTTCCAGATTTTGTAGCCATGTCCAGGAACAATTTCCAACAGAATTCAGGGATTATACGCACCGCCAACAGAGAGGAATACATCAGCAAGGCAGTGGAATCATGTCTAAAGAAACAAGGTACAGTACACCAGACCACCACGCCGTAAACTCTAGAACGTATCAGAACGGAAAAACCACACTCTTATAGAAATAGCCAGATACATGTTGTCAGACGCCAGCCTACCTAAGAAGTACTGAGGAGAAGCTGTCATGACTGTAACATACCTACAGAACCGACTACCATCAAAAGTTGTTGAAAGCAACCCATTTGAAATGTGGCATGGATGTGGCATGGATGGAAGCACAGGGCACATTAGAATGTTTGGATGTAAGGTTTATGCGATTATTCTCAGTGAGAAGTGATCCAAGTTGGAGAACACAGCCATTGTAGGTATCCTGGTGGGCTATAGTCAACAAGATAAGGGATAGAGATTCCTCCACCCAAAGACTGACAAAGTGACAATAAGTCACAGATTTTATTTCAATGAGAACCCATCACCAGAAACAATGATCCCGGAAGGTTGTAAAGTGAATTTTCCCAGTGAACCAGCAAAGGAAGATGAGCAAAGTAAAGCCGCACAGGAGAACAAAAGGTGGAACTCACAATGGATAAGTTAAGTCCCATGTTAAATTCTGCTGAACAACCTGAAATTAGAAGATCCACTCGGGCGACAAAGGGAATACCACCCTGCAAGCTGTCATATACGGCTAAGACACATAGAAGGGAATTGATCAAAACTGGAGCAGACAAAATCTGGAGCATCTGTGCATGGCAACCAATCAGTGCCTCTCTCTCATTTTTAAATCTTAACTGAACAAACTTAGAAAAGAAGCTGTTTGGTTGCCCTGCGCAGCTTCTCCCGATTTTGTCTGCTCCTGTTTTGATAAATTCGCCTTATAGCATACTCGAACCAACATCATGGGAAAACATAAAAAATAGTAAGCAAATCGACTTTTATGGTTAAGCTCGATGCAGAAGGAAATATTCACAAATACAAGGGCAGATTAGTTGCCAAGGGATACTCCCAGAAATTTGGAGAAGACTACGATGAAACATTTGCTCCCGTCGTAAAACACTCCACAAGCATCTACAGACTAAAGCAATCGGTAAGCATGTGGAATGAGAATTTGAATGCAATACTCACAAAAGAGGAATTCACAAGAAGCAAAGCAGATCCCTGTCTTTATTCTAGTAATCAAGAAGACAGAAGACATACATCCTAATTTACATTTATGACCTTATAACCTGTTTTGAACAAGAAGGGGACTACAGTCAAATAATTAACAAACTAAAATAAACTTTGAAATTAAAGAGCTAAGAAACATCAGTCACTATCTGGGAATTCAAATAGAGAGGGGAGAAGATGGAAGCAATCTTCTCAACCAAAGTCAGAAAACTGCAGAAATTTTGGAACAATTCCATATGCACAATACAAAGCAAGTAAAAACACCAATGGAACCTGGCTACCAAAAGAGCAATGAAGCAGAAATCTTGCTACCCAACAATGACATGTACCGCAGAGCAATCAGAAAGCTACTATACATTGCTACTGTGACAAGACCAGACATAATGGCAGCAGTGGGCATACTCACTAGAAAAGTTGCAGCACCCTGTCAGCATAACTGGAACGCCGTAAAGAGGGTAATACAATACTTAAAAGGAACAATTTGGATGAAGCTACGACTGCCAGCAGCATCAAATCCCAAATTAGTTGGATATGCGGATGCTGATTGGGCCGGAGACTGCACAGACCGCAAATCCACAAGTGGTTACATCTTCCATAAGTTGGTCTAGCCGAAAGCAAACAACTGTTGCACTTTCCTCAACTGAAGCTGAATACATAGCAGTAGCACACACATGTCAAGAAGCAATATGGATTCACCAGCTTTTAATGGACATCAGCGTAGACATCTTTGAAGATCTTCGAAGATAACCAGGAATGTATAAAGCTAATACAATCAGAAAGGGTCAACCCTAGAACAAAGCACATCAACTTGAAGTATTATCTGCTTAGGGACACTCAAGAGCAAGCTATTATCTACATTCAATATTGATCATCAGAAGAAATGACTGCAGATGCAGTCAAAGGATCATCACAGTTTCCTTCGGGGAAGATAAACGTCATATAGCAATGGATATGCTGCTGAGAAGTGTTGGAAATACAACAGCATATACTAATATGTATTTTGAGCTATAGATGGCGCTGTAGTGCAATGATTATCTCTATGTGTATGCTGATCTATGATACACAGTAAAAAAAAATCTGTTTCCTTCACAATGCTGTATTAAAAAGTTTAATGTTCTTCTAATCAAGTAAAATTTAATTCAGCATTCCTCAAGATCTCAGTGCTTCATCTAAACACATAACCAACACTTTTAACAACAGAACAATGAATGATTGGAACAATTGCTGCATAAACATGATCATTCTTATTGGCCAAGTGTGTTTATACATGTACAGAACAAGCACCCAAGGCTCTGATCTTATCTTAGGGGAGAAATAGCAACTGGCCAGACAAATTACAACAGCAGATTGATTCTTTCACACAGGTCAGATAGGTCAGATGATCTTTTTCAAAATTGTAGATTTCCTGGATTGATGATCTTCTAATGTCATTATACACTTTTACAGTTTACATTTTTCTGTAGTCTGCATTCTTGGCAGAAATGAATGAAATCCCAAAATGTATGTGTAAATGTATGATCCATGTTCTGAGGTTTTGTGAAAAGCCACAACATGCATTTATATGAATGAGAATCATTTATTTGCATTTAATCCTATTTTTTAACCTACACAAAAGAAATAATAATAATAATAATTTGTAGTTCAGTAGGGCAGTATTTTATTCCCTGATGTATCGACACTGTTGTCCAAGCCCTTCTGTTCTCCAGCACACATTGCAGTGTGCAGACAGCATTTTGGCTGAGCCTTCATTGTTACCTGAAGAGCAGTTCTCTACATACCACAGTGGAGAATCTGCCAAATACTGAATAGCATAGACACACAGAAACATAGCACTGAAAATAGCTTGAAGGGTTCTGGCCACTCCTTCTTAAAGATTAAGTGGATTGGCTGTTACCCTGATGCTCTTGTTTCATATCTTTGAGCCTGAATTGCCATTCAGTACCATTAACTCATAGCAAGGATACCACTTCATCCACCTCTTAAAGTGACCCTGTAAGTCTGTAAAAAAAATCATGATTTGGTAGCTCATTGCAATAGAAGAGCTACTATACTCACCTCACTGGCAGTTATGGTCTCCTATTTCCTGCAGTCTCATCCAGACTCAGTATTCAGTATTCACTACTTCCAAGAGTGTCACCTGTTGGGGTTCCCTTCCCATGTGCTGTGGTTGCATCCTCTAACCTGTTTGTCCTAGCTTTGTCCTGTTGTGACATGAGAATCAGAGGATGAAACCCACAGTGGGGAACACAGGCATCCCACACTCCTGGAATTTCTGAATGCTAAAGAGTTTGGTGACGGCTGCAGTGAAAACAGTTAAGCTGGAGTAAAAACAGGAGATATGGGCCTCCGGAGAAGTAGAAGTCTTATATTTAAAAATTGCTGACAGGCGGGGGGTTATTTATGCAGAAGGAACTGTCTAAGTCTCTTCTGCTAAAAAAGCTCCTACCTGCGTGTCAGAATTTTTTTCTTCTGTGCAATGAGCCACACATGTGCAGCACAGCTCAGTACACAGGCTTGGCGAGGACCTGTGCCAAAATGAACTAACTCTCATGCGCATGGAAGTTACATTATGGTGAAACAGCTAATCAAATGGCCCAATATGCTGAACCCAGAAGAAGACCGGGTTAAGATGGAAGCACCAGCAACAGAGGGGAGAAGGGGATTATCTACAAGGTAAGTTGGCCATAATGTGCTAATATGCTGTACATTCTAACACAGTATGGCCTTTTTCTTTTATATACCGCTTCACTTCCACTTTTACAAAAAGCCAAAAAAGCAGTAGATCAAACAAGCTCCCTCTAATGATGTCAGTTGTGTAAGAAAGAATTGCTTTTTTCCCCAATATATTGAAGCCATTTCATCTGCATTAACTGCAGCTTGTTCTCACATTGTTGGGAAATATTAGAGCTTAGTAGGACAGGTAAGAACCTTGTAGGAGCAGGCCCTAATACAACTGACTGTAAGCCAACTTCAGGCTACAGGAATGAGACTATTCCGAAACTATCAGGTCTATTCACAAAAGTGTGAAGAGTTTGGAGAAGGCAGGAGAATTTAACAATCTAGGCCAAAGTAGCTGAACTGGAAAGTGAGCTTAAGTGGAGAATTTTTCAGAATCAGCTATTTTGGCCTAGATTGTTCCCTTCTCCTGCCTTCTCCAAACTCTTCACCCTTTAGTGAATAACCCTGTGTATGATCAGGGATTACACTTGAAATCATGTGTGCTGTTCCTGCCACTGACACACAGTAGTTTATGAGTTCATAACTGTCTCAATGAATAGCTGGGCTCTGCCCAAATCTTCAAATATAGCAGTGGTGCCATTTCCAATTTATACTATAAGTGCATGGCTCCATTGCTATCCATAAACAGCTTTTTAACACAGCATACAAATGTCTTGTTTTTGTTCTTTTTATTTTGGAGAAAAAAAAACATATTTTTAAATGTCCCTGTACTACAACTTTTATGTAAATTCATACATAATAATGTTCTTTTCAGATAACTCCAAAAGGGGGATTTACTGTACCTTCTTACAAAATCACATAAGTAAATATTATTTAACAAATGTGGAAAGTACCAAGATGAAAAACTGTAGTGGTGTGTTTTTTATTCATTGCCTGGGCAATTTCAATATTGAATGTGCTGTACTAAATTCATGCCAGTTGCATGTCTATAATTCAAACCAAGTTGAGGTGAAATAGTGCATATAGCTGTTGACTATAGTTGCTCGTAAAATAGAATGTGTATTATAATGCTGTATTTGTTAGGCATGGGATATTAAATATATTTTCAAAGTGTTGCATCACTGTGGTTTAAGCAATTGTTCCCCTTTGGATTTGGTATCTAAACAAGAACTCATAGCAAACTTGGCTTCATATACAGGTAAATAAAGGCAAATAACATGATTCACTATAAACTGTTAAAATCATATTACACCCAAATGTCTGATTACCAGACATTACATCTTAACAAGAACTTACAATTATGATGTAATTGAGGGTGCATATACAATTTAGGATACTATACGTCATGGCTGTCCCTAAGGTTTTCACTGCCTAAGTCCTAGGTAGGTGGCATGCTGGCAGGGAATAT